>NC_135213.1:38120520-38160520 GCF_052324685.1 Brachyhypopomus gauderio
CACCAAGACTTGCTTTAACCATTCCTCACCCTACAGGTATGCTAACTATTTTGAAGTATTCTATTACATTTTGTTCGTGCTAAGAATCACTCTCAGACTATTACATGAAAACTATTATGATACAAAGTTTACTAAATGTTATATTCAGGAGAGCCCAAACATTGTCTGCCATTGAGTATGATGAGAGTACATTAGAGTAAGACATTAGAATGAACTTGTAAAATCTAGTCTTTGAGAAGACCTAGCATTAGTATATTTTTAGATCTGCAAAGGATCTTTGGCTCGAGGATGATGTGCTGCTTTGTACCTTGTGTTTTGGTGTTCACAGGCAGTGCGTGCTTTACCGCTCCCTGTGGCCCTTTGTGGCATTCATTCAAAGCCAAGAAGCCAGTTGTTTTTTGCTTTGTGGCTGAAACAAAGTACTCTGGTGAATAGATGGGAAGAAAGGAGATGTTAGGAATAGTTCTTCCCTTTCGAGAGCTTATAAAAGTGGATTGATAGGGAGTAAGAGAGAATGGAAACAGAGTCCCTCTGGACACCAGTGAGAGCCAATTACAGTTCAGAGCAGGATCTGAAGCACTATTACTTACGGTAGTGGGAGCTCTTCTGGGAATGATCTCCAGCAACATAACTTTCCACAGATATGTTGAGATGGAAATGGGGGACAATGAATATTAATACCATAAAAATCCCACCTTTCATTCTCTAGAGGAAGCGTTAACTGCAAATCCCCATTTCTCCAGAAGTGTCTATTGAGGATTAGAAGAAATATATACACACAGTAACATGAGGAATTTGGTGTCCTGGGCTTTAAAAAAAAGGATTGTTGTCATGGATTCATCAAGGCAAGTTTGTTTCTGATGGAAGAACATTTTTTGTCTAAGAGCTGCTATCTCAGTGTAGTGTGCTGTACCAAAGTGAATCACATAATGAATCTTCCTTTCATACTGTGTGTTCAGAAGGTCAACATCTTCCTCCCTTCACTGCCTAGTCGGTGTTGGTGTTCAAGCATACCTCTATCTGCATGTGTATGCACACACGCCCGAGCGTTTGTACTGTGGAGTGCAGGGAGACTGAAACGTGTGAGTCAACCAGAGAGGGGGAAAAACCTCGTGTTGCATGTTTTGATTTGATTATGGTATGTCTGGGGTACTTTGCCAAAGGCTGAATAACAAAATGATCTGACATTCCGTTCAGACTGTGGAAGAATGCGCAGTATGAATGCACAGAACGTCCTGCAAAAAAACAAAGAGGGTCTTCACTGGCATGGAGAATCTGCTCACCCAACGCTGTGACATATCTTAGCTGCAGGATTTTTGCAAAGCATACTATGTGGGAAATATGAATCATAAACTGTTAATCACATGCGATTAGTTGGTGTCTCTGTGCAATTCTACATTTTATCTGCCATGCAAACTGAGCTGCTGAGTAAGCCGTGAGGAGGGCCAGGTTTCCTAGCGCAATCATAACTCAGGGAGTAGGACGTCCCATCCACAGCTATGGAGCTGTTAAGAATGAAGTTGAAGGGGGAAAAGAACTAGTGCTTCCGTTCATCTCATTCATCCACACCACAGGGCTTACAGAATGTGTCCAGAGATCCTAGTAACACATACTGGCCTGGAGAACATCTGAGACCATCTGCGTCTGTCCAAGGAACCCGAATTCACAAACTGTGGCTGAATCAGAGCCACTTAGCTTGTAAACCAGGCCATTTAAATGGGGTTTTGCTTAATCGAGGATTTGAGGCAAAGAGAAGTGTTCTTAGCACCTCAATTTAAAGAGCCGGACAGGCTCGTAAAAGCACCTGTCTCTCTCTGCCTCTCTCTTTCACACACAGACACACACACACACACAGACACACACACACACACACACACACACACACACACACACACACACACACACACACACACACACACACAAGCCTCTGGTGTTTAGGAGCTGGGGGAGGATAAAGAGATAAGCCATGGAGACAGAGGGATTTCCTCCTGTTAAACAGCAGCAATTAAACAGTTCTTTAGCACTCCATAATGATCAGAGCTGATCCATTTGTGCATGAGCTCCGAGTAGCTGCTTTCATTCAGATCTAAGGAGTAAGCTAATTTGGACACACGCTATTTAAAGTTCATCACGCACCTTGATGGATTTACAGTTTTCGATCTAATATAAAATGTGATTTACTTGTCTTTTTCATTCCTGTAACTATCTTGTTTACAGTATGTTGGAGTGAATGTTTATAATCGAACGACACCTTCACATAATAGCTCACTTAATCATCTCCCATGAGACGCTGAACATCACCTAAAGCTGCACATAAATATGTGGGATTTACAATTCGCGTGCTCCCTCGCCCCATTCCCTCTTATCAACTTTATGGTTTTGCCGTCACTCAATTATGTTATTTCTGTAGAGGTCAGCTGCGAGTTCTCCCGCGCGGTTGCAAAACCTCGCGCCCGCTATTGTGTTGCGCTAACCACGCGGATGATTGACGACGTCTGTGATGTGCGCGGGACCGATAGAAGCATCAGTGAAGGGACTCAGGACATTACAGTCTCCTCCAACTGGAGCGTCGCCGTGCCAACCCGCCAAAAAGCCACACGCAGTACTTCTGTATTGGCGTGTTTTTTCCCCCTTTTATGGATACCGATGAATAATGCATTGGTGTAAATGGAGTCGTAGTCGCGCATTTAATATACACCAGAAAATAAATACGCCAACATAACAGTCGGAGCACCCCGCGCGCGCGCGCCAGGGGCAGCGCTGACGTCTCCGTGACGTCCACATTTGGCCTAGTCTCTTCCTTCGCTCTCCACGCGGTAAAATAAGAGTTTCAATTCATTATTTCGGTGCCCGTTTGAGATTAGTTGACATGATGAGCTAAATGGACTCAAACGCATTAAACATTCACCACGTGTGATTTTATTTCATATTAATCAATAGACTAAGCAGATGCAAACGTGCGTTTCCACTCAGTGTCCAGGATCCTCGGGTGTGAGAGTTAAATCACTGTAAGTGGCCTTTAGTGAAGCGGAAGCCCAAGACTTAAGACTATTAGCTCTGCTGGTGTTACCTACTGCCCCGCTGGAAGAAAGAAAAGCTTTAACTAAATGGTGCAGTGACCCAGTCATCAAAGCAGGCATTGGCCAGCCTGGCCTACTGGGTTTGTAGCAGGCATACACCCACATCTGATTGGGTGGGCCAGTGGATTAGGTTTCATTGATTTGATTAGGCAGCTTTGACCTACAGTAGTGGAACTTTTAGTACGGACAGGGTGAAGCTTTTTAGAGAACAAGCTCATTCTTAATCTTGATCCATAGCCATCTTATTAATCTTGCCACTGAACTCTCTGCCCATTTCCTCTCTTTATGTATAGCCCAAACATCAGCCAATATTTTCATAGGAAATAATGAAATTCCTGAAATTATTAAGAGGGAAACCTTATATCATCTGTTCTCCATAGACCTGTCTCTCAGACGTTCACAAGCCTTCTGATGGCTTTTGATAACACTCTTGTCTAACGCTCCTGCATCCTGCCTGGCAGTGTGCAAGGAGACGCCGTCACCATCTGCTTAATCTGCGTGACGAGACTTTGGATAGAATGAACTGTGATGCACAGTCTTCGTTTTTCAAACTGTTAAGGCATCTGTCAGTTGACCCCTCCAGTGGTGGAGAGGAGGGCTACTTTAAAAAATATATGACTTCAAGTGGTACCTAAAAGTGCAAGAAAACATCGCTTTGAAATATCAATTTCTTTTCCTCCTGTTCCCATGCACATCTTGGGTGTCCCAAGTGTCGATTTCTTCAGCAGTGCTCTCTCTACTCATGCTTAAACAGATGTAGGCAGCGGAACCTGGTGTGCCCACCTCCGAAGTCCCTGTAGCGTTGACTCGTTTGCACACAGCTGTCTTGTTACGCCACCTCCGCGACTAATCGTGGAGTTTCGTCTATGCACCTCGCGCTTAGCTGCCATGTTTATTCACAACCATGTGGGAAACGGTTCCCGCCCCTCACTCTGGGTGTATATTTAACCAAGACGGATGTTTAATCTTCGCAGTTTGATAAAAGAATGCTTAGTGAGGATAAAAAAGACAAAGCTTCCTAGAGCGGACATTTACGAGCGCCTCAAATGAAATCCCAAACAAATACATTGTACCTTTTCGTGCTAATTGATATGCTTATCAAAATGGGATGTTTATGAACAGCCACCTGCATTTGTATGGCGTGTCAGAGCACGTCTTAAGCAAACATATATCCATAGGATCCAGATAAGGTATAAACATTTTGTACATTTTTCAGCAGTGCGCTGCACTTAACATCATTTGAAATGTCACAAGCCCTCCAGGTTTTCTGATTTATGATGTTGAGTGATGTCTTTTTAGGACAGAGTGCTGTGGTCTGAAACCTGAAGATAAGTAAATAAGAGGAAAAAGATCTTCATCTTTCTCAAGCCTGTGTTCACTTCAGAAGACTAATACATTTTAAAAGCCCTACAAACATTACATATATTGTCATAATATCTCAGCTAACCCAGGATTTAACACTGCTGTGGCAGGACTGTGGCCTGATTGGTCTTTGTAGTGAATTGGCCAACAGATGTTGTTCTTAGGAGATGGAATGAGGTACTGGCCTCTTTTTTTGAATGGTGGTTAGTGGGGGTTTGTTGTGAGATGGTTGGGGGTGTCTGAGCACGGCTTTTCTTTATTTTGCTTGAGTTTTTTCCAACAGGGAAATGTTTGGAGAGCACCTCCACTAAGGGTTCAATGAGACAGAAGGTGAGATGGGAGCTCATACGAAACACGATACATCTCAGTAGATGAATATGAATATATGCATTGATCGGTGCCCGTGCTGTTGGACATATGGAACACATGGAAGTGTATCTGTGCATAATGGTAGTGTGTATTAGAGTAAGGATATTTCATCTGTAGGATGGTTAAAACTACGGGAAAAACGCACTAATAGGAGAGTAAAAATGCTAAAATGTCCCAAATTAAATTCTAAGAATAATAAGGGGGCTGTGGTTGGATCCATCCAGATGACACAATGCATTCCTAACTAGACAGAGCCAGTGACCTCTGACATTAAAGCTGGCCTTAGAGCTGAGCTCAAGTTTCATTCCAAATACAAACTCCCAGTGTGACCCTGTAAGTCTCAGGAGGGCCATTAAATTACAGAACCCTGCTCTGCTTTGCAATTCTTTACATACTCTAAGCAATTCAACACACACACACACACACACACACACACACAAGCTCATATTGATGCTTAGACTAGTTCTATACAGGTTCTTTCAGTTCAGCAAGATGCCTGTGTGGCGATAAATGTGATTAGTTATGGTTCTTTAAGTATAATTTTCATCCCTGATCCCCCAAAATAATTCTACATTGTGACAAATAATAGCTTTGTGTTTTGTAGATGTACATTGTCAGTCGAATGGAGCAAATAAATATGAATTCTAGAAAAAAAATCTGATTTTCAGGTTATTTACAATTTGCTTTTAAAACAATCACATCACTGACATTGATCCAACAAAGAAGTTCATCAGAGTGAAAAAGTTCACAAAACTACCTAATGGCATCAAAAAACTACTACTACCTAATGGCATCAAAAAACTACTACTACCTAATGGCATCAAAAAACTACTACTACCTAATGGCATCAACATATTTTATTGCGTTGTTGACCACCTGAGCATACCCGGAACAAACCTTTATTATGGATTGCAAATGTAATACAATACACAAAAAATTAAAATCAGAAAAAACAAGAATAACTTGGAGAATGCAATACAGGCGGTGGACCAAACTGGACCATCTCCAGATAGCCATGAGGAGCTGTGAACGCTCATAAAGAACTTTAGCAATATAAGAAAGGAACAGCCAGCATTTCCCAGCAGGCCTGCAGATGTTATCTGGAGATTTGGTTTGCCCAACCAGCTTCAAGCTACAGAATCTACAGTCCTCACAATTGCCCCAAATGTCATTAACAGACTATTGCTTTGATTTGCTGATTACTGTATATGGCCCTAAATGGAGTAAGTAGGGTCTTTTTAGAAGAATTTTTCATGCAGTTGTTTTTCATTAGGGTTGTTCTTTCAAAGATTACTGATTCCTAATCCTGAAACCTTTTATAGGTTTGGAAATGTCCATGCTAGCTTTACTTTTGATTCACCTTGAAGCAGTTAATAAATTTAAGCTAGTTGTGTACTTCTACTCATAGTAACATCAAAATATTGTAATATACCAAGTAATATACACTATTTACATATTGTAAAGACCCAGAAAGCCATTTGATCGTTTGATGTTGTGTAAGCGTCCTGTCCTGCTGTCTCTGTCTCAGGGCCTACCTTGACGTGAGGGAGCTGAAGGAGATCTTGAGCCTGGACAGCTCCACACACTTAAATGTCTTCTTTGCAAACTCCTCTGATGAAGATCTGGCTGGAGTAGCCACGTGGCCTTGGGACAAAGAGGCGTTAACACATTTAGGTAAACAGCAGCAGCACTGTAACAGAACTAGACGGCCCGGTTGTGTTTGGCCGGATTTCTGTTCTTTTTATGATGTGGATGAGATGAAGTGAACATGAGCATGGTGGCAGTTGCGTTATCTGTCCTCTCTTTCTCTTTTTTTGAGGTGGCATCGTGCTAAACCCCTTGTTCTATGGAACGTTCGGTCACACGCACACCATGATCCACGAGATTGGCCACAGCCTCGGACTGTACCACGTTTTCAGGGGGGTTTCAGAAGTGGAGTCATGTAACGATGCCTGTCTGGAGACCGAGCCCTCGTTAGAAACTGGAGACCTGTGTGCAGATACAAACCCCACACCAAAGTACAAGTACTGCAAAGACCCAGAACCTGGAAACGATACGTGTGGACAACGTTCCTTCAAGCACACACCATATAGAAACTACATGAGCTACGCAGGTGAGACATACAGCAGACGGGATCCAGTATTTGAGTTACACTGTTCACACACACATGTGCGCGCACACCTGGTGATGCAGGGATACTCACACACTCTTCAGTGCTTACATTTTGTTCTTAACGAGGCCTTCCAGAGAAACACTCAGATGCTCTACACTTTCTATTTGTAGCCTACTAGTTTATGCAACTTTAATCCCTAATTTCCCTTCACCTCTTGCAGATGACGACTGCACGGATTCCTTCACACCAAACCAGGTGGCTCGGATGCACTGTTACCTGGATCTGGTCTACCAGTCCTGGAGACCTGGCAGCAAACCGGCACCAGTCCCTCTGTCTCCTCGCCTGACGAGACAAGAACACAACTCCCTCACCCTGGAGTGGTTTCCTGCCCTAACCGGACAGTTCTTTGACAGGTGAAAATGGACAACAGATTCTGACTTTGTGGGATATTATTCTGTAGATTGGTAAAGACAACGGAAACCTGATCTGAGACTGAAAGCTCAACTCTAACATTACGAATATACTTCAGCTATTCTTGTACATGCCTGTAATTGTTGCCTGATGTCTTCTGATATTTTCCAGCGACTGAATTCTTCAGATTAATAGACGTGAAATGACCTCAGGATACTGGACGTGTTTCTGTTTCTCTGTCTAAGTTTCTACCTCGGCTGTCTGTTCGTTTCCTAGAGAAGTGGGATCAATATGTGATAGATGCGCAGAGGGCCAGGTGCTCCTGCAGTACGCCACCAACGCCTCCTCCCTGAGACCCTGTGTCCCCTCGGGACACTGGAGCCCGCGTGAAGCAGAGGGTAAGACACTCTCTCTCAGCACTGTGTCATCAGCCTTTCGACATTTGTCGCCGTACGAACGTAACATCCCCTTTCAATCTAAACCATAAACTTTAGCAATTCACACCTAAATCTTAAATCTTAGCTGTGATTCAGAACATAACTACCACTGTAGTGTTATTAACACTGGAGGAGGAATTATCATCACAGCGTGTGTGTTTATGTCTTGTTGCATACTGTGTTACAGTTTTCTTAATTCAGCTCTGGCTTCTAACTCAAATCCCAGCATGCAGTGCTGTTTAACGATCGCCTTCATTAATAGCCAGCAGAAGCCTCTGATCTACAGAAATATAACTTCTCACGGCCCATGGAGACACGATTCGGCATTACATGATGTTTCAATCCGTTTGTATTGGCCTTTGTGATATGAATTGCACACCACAGCGAACAAAATGGATACGAACTTCTATATGTCCTACCAGACAATAACAGAGAAAAAAGTAAGTTACGAAGTTTCTATCACATACTGATACTCTGACTGAACATGTAAGCCTCTTTTGATCTGTTGGTTGATCAGGGAAAGTTGGTCAAACATCCGTTCGTAAGCTCATTTGAATAATTTGAATACATTTGAACGCGTTTTAGTAGCTATTGACACTTGAGATTATATACCCATTCTTTTCATGCTCAATGTGGTAGTGTTGGAAAGGAATGAAAGACAATTGAAAATTACATTTAATTAGTGAGTGCTGTTTTATTGGATGGAGTGTATGATTGAAGTATCACACCTAACATGACTAACATGACGAAAAGAGGCTGATGTTGAATTGAAGTGCAAAAGTATTTCAGAGAACGTGTGGAAAAGATTAGTCATATGGGTTGTCATAAATTTTGATTTTCTCATGTGTTTATTTTAAGAGATGGGAAATATGGACAAAAATATATAAAAGAGTTAGTCCATAGAGCTTTGTGATATGAATGAAAATGTTTTTTAATCTTTGAGAGTGAGTCATGTTTTCCGTGATATCAGTGATTGCAAAAAACATTTACTGTGCCAAAAAATGTTCTTAATTTGATTTTCCTCATCTAAAGCTTAATGTATAAAAACTGTGTTGTTCTTCATTTTTACCAAAAGACAAAGCAGTTTCTGGGCTTAACACATATACAGTACGAATGCTTAGGTGATGTGACACTTTCTTCATATGTGTCCATGTAAAAGGTGACAATGCCTCAGAAGGGGAATAAGACACAACTCTGAAACCCACTCCACAGGCCTGCATTCCCTAGGACCAACCGATTAATTTTTCTGATGAATAACGTAGTGGGTTATTACATTTGGGACAGTTTGGGTCACTTCTAAAAAAACAGGAGAGTAACCGTGTGGCGGGTGAAGGCCATATTCCTCAAAGCCAAGTTGGCCTAGCGCTGCCTGCGCTCAGTCAGCTGAGTGAAGCGTGTCTGGACTTGCTACTATCACAACATTTGGACAGACTCCACTCTGCGTTTGGAGCCCTTCCCTGGTGTACTCAATACCTGATCCCTCCACTGTTGACTATCACATACAGACCTGCCTTTGACAAGCTGCACCTGCCTTGAACTGCTGCCTTTGCACAGATTCAGAGACCATCACCTGCCTGTAGTGCTTCCAACCTCTAATATATGCTCTTCGTCACCAGCTCTCAAAGTTAAATGGCTAAAAGCTGAACACGTGTGTATTTTTACTGTTCTGCAACCCCCACCCGCCCCAAACCTCCGAACGTGCTCACCTCCCTCCCGCCTCAAAACACTGGAGCACAAAGCGATGAAGCGGAATCCCACAGCACGTCGGGTAACTGCGAGACACAAAAACCCAGGAATGTGCGGAATGCGTGGCATCTCTGACCCTCACCTCAGCAGTTCGCGAGCCTCCCGCGCTGCTTCCAAAAACCCACCACGTGTTGTAGACTCGGCCGCTCCTCCGTGCCGGCTGCGTGCGCTGGACCCAACCGTCACGCAGTTCGGTGACCTCAAATGCTGTCGGTGCTACCCAGTCACCTGACTGCCTCGGTCACCAGACACTTTCATTTATGATGTTAAATAAAGTTTTATTGGCCCGGATCTTTACGAATATCATAAATGTAGCTTATGCTAGCAGGATACAAATAGCGATCCGTTTAAAGTGTTTAATCATTCCTTATGTTGCTACCAAGTAAATTCACGAACGCACCACCCAGTATTCACACTTGCTACCGAACAAAAAAGGGTGCATGGGAAATGAATGGAAAAGACGACATTCAGCAGCGTAGCATACGTTCTTTGTCTCGACCTGCAGATGCCAGTGGTGTGTGGGGTTGCCTCCTCTCTGACCTCCTACATGTAGCAAGCCAAGTATGAATAACATGGATTATGATGGAAACTATAGACATATTGTTTTAGCCTGCAAGATGCTCTGGGTTCTCTGCCTTCAAAGGCCATTTACTATCAACAAGTGGGATAGGAATTTCCTTAATGTATTACTCATATATAGGAGATTGTCTGGCTGGACATGGTGCATTTAACAAAGCAGAGGTATTTGTTCAGTACCCTTCTCCCCTAATCCCGTTAGACACTTTCTAGATGAATGCATCTTAAAGGCTTTTGAGGTAGTCTCCATTGTGAGTAATGAGAATGAGGTAAACCCTGCTCACATTTATCATATCACGGTCACTCTTGTTTCTTTCCTTACCCTTCAACACTCTTGTTCTCGTTAGCAGGTCTATAGAATCATCTGAACTCCATTTTCCTCCTTAAGGGAGACATCTTCAGTGGGGCCTTCTGGCCAAACACGGCCCCTCTCTGGGTCCCTGCCTCTTTAATATACCCCATTATGGCCCCTCGACAGCTCCTGAAAGAATAACTGGGCCGAGGTCCAAAATTCCCCGAATGACCTCCTGCTAAAGGACGCTGCTTGCACCACCGAAGTCTGTTTGTTTGTTTGTTTTTGAAACGTGTCTTTCGCCAGGGCGTGTACGGTTTCGGTCGAACGACGCGGTGGCTAGGAAGACCGTGCCGCACATTCCAAACAGGAGCTGGAAGGAATGTTCAACGTGATCCCAGTCAAATTTACAATCGTATGAGCGTATGGCGATCACTATTCTGAATTTCTGACTCTTTTATGTAACATACGGAACAAGAGAGCATTTGGTCTGTAGTTATCATATTTCTTGAGCCGTACACACAGCTGAACAGAAGCGTTGTTTTGTACTGCTCCTGTGACATTGGAGGGGCGCTACAGTAGTATTTGTACCGATTATGCATTTTAAAAGATGAAAGAAAGAAGTTTGAAAAAATCACCCCAGGTCGGTCTTAAAGTGAGCAGTTAGCACATGTTGAAATGGTTAGTGAGTGTAGCATGACTCAAGTCTGGAGTGGGGTGTTTCTTGCCTATGATGTTAGTTCTGCAGGAGCTCAGACACCCAACACATGCTAATGACTTGAACCAAACCTGGCACCCAGCATGTTTTCGTACGCCTTAGTGCGACATTTGCGAGGAAATTAAATTTCATTAAACGGGCTACACCGTTTTGGCTTTCTCAGAGTTCGGGACTAACCTCGAGCGACCTGGCTGCTGTTCTCCAGGTGCGCCGGACGTGGAGCAGGTGTGTGAACCGAGCGTGAGGACGTGGAGCCCCAACACCGGGCTGGACACGGCCAGCGTGGGCTCGGCGTCCTGCCCCCCGCAGGGCTGCATGCTGCAGGTGGACTTCGCCCACCCGCTGGTGCCCGACTCCCTGACCGTCTGGATCACCTTCTTCTCAGCGGAGGAGGGCGGGGCGACGGCCCTGCACAACGTCGTCTTGCTGACGCTGAGCGGCAACAACGTGTCGCTGGGCCCGCAGAGCGCCTTCTGTGACACGCCGCTCACGCTTAAGCTCTCCGTGGACGAGGAGGTGTACGGCGTGCAGTTCTTCACCATGGAGCAGCACCTGGAGATAGACGCCACGCTCATGGTCTCCAGACCCGGCTGCGCCTTCTGCTGGCCGTGCCGGCCGCTGCGCTACAAGCTGACGCGGGATCCACCGTTCAGCCACGCCCCTCTCGGCGTGGTTCTAACAGAGGGCACCAGGAGATACACAGACAGGTAAGCACAAGGGATTTGGCAATGCTTGACCATTTGTTTGTACTGGTTTTAATGCTTAGTGGTGTGATTAAAGACCGTACAAATACAAGACATGTGCGATATAGATGTTCGATTATTTTTCCGGAGACTTCCTCGCTCAGAAGTATCCATGCTGGTCGCATTTGCATCCATTGCTTTGGCATGTTGTCCCGGGTCCTCTCTGTATGTGTGGGGTCTACAAACATGCCCTTTGGGCCCCAGGGTTTGGGGGTTTACGCCAGCTCAAAGAATTTCACAGCCGGCCTTTATGAGAAAGACACCTTCTGCAGAGCTCGCACACTGGTTAGTCTGCTGGAGCAATCATCAGTCCTGAGCACTCGGCCACAAACAGTGGGTGAGCTTTTGCAGTGAGAGACCTCGGTGGTAAAGGGCTCTGGAAGGCGAGGGGTGACAGGCGGACCACGCACATGAACTGCCCTTTTTATTGAGAAATATAGACCTTGTAACCTGACCTTTGAGAGGTAGAATAAATCGGTCCAGCATGCTTGAAGTAAAGCCTCATGTTCTCATGAGAAAGAGAGAGAGAGAGTGTGTGAGAGAGAGAGTTTTAACGTCCTATCTCTTGGCTGTAAATCACCACAACAGAGCGATCACACTCGAGCTGTCTCCTTCTTCCCTGTGGGTGTTGTGTCTGCATGGTTGTAGTGTTACAACCCATGATGTCTTGCACATTGCTTGTTCTCCAAAACTCCAAACGAGTTTTGCGTTCTCACATGCTTAGATCTGCGCAAAATAGAGGACCTGTGGTACATTGCAGCCTCAAGCGTGTTGGAGTGGAAAACATGTCAGATCTACAGACTGGCTCGGGGATCCTGAATCTCAGTAAGCGCGGGTTCACAGTTCAGGGACCACACAGTGCAAGAGAGGAGGGGGGAGGGTGTGAGCAGTGGTGTTGAAAAACAACACCAGCAACCCCCCTTACGCGCCCCTTTGGCCAAAGATGCCAGTTCTGCTGGGCCTTGGAGAAAAAGGGCTTCCTTCTACTCCTTGTTTCTCATTTTGTCACTTGGGAAACTGTGCTAGTCTCTCCTCTGGGGCACAGTGCAGGCACATCTAATGTACGTGTGTAGTCTGGCAGAGTGAGAAATGTGCAGTCAATTAAACTTGTCTGTCATGACTAAAAAGTAGCATCTATAGAGTGTAACAAGTCAGGAGACCGGCTGAGCGTTTTTTTTAAATAACCACCCCCTCCCCCCAACACACACACAGACACACACACACACTGCCTGAAGTCCTAAAAAAAATTACAGACGTTTAGAGTGTGTTTTCTTTTCTTTTGGCAGATGTTGTCTCTTAATAACAATACAGGAATGAAGAGTTTAGTCATTCAAGATGCAGGCATTGTGTTCATTGTCTTTTCTGTGTGGGTCGTATGTGTTTGCGTGTGTATGTGTGTGTGTATGTGTGCCTGTGTGTGTGCGTGCATACATGCGTGTGTCTTTGTTATTGTTCTATTTTTTGTTTATATAATTTATTCTGACACTCTGAATAATGGGCCACTCTTGGGGTTCAAGACAGGTCCTCTGTTGGCATGCTGCCAAAACCGTGCATTAGCTTTCACTAGAAATCTTGACCCCATGTCAGTAAACATCATGTCTGTAAACCTCATGTCTGTAAACCTCATGTCTGTAAACCTCATGTCTGTAAACCCCATGTCTGTAAACATCATGTCTGTAAACCCCATGTCTGTAAACCCCATGTCTGTAAACCTCATGTCTGTAAACCTCATGTCTGTAAACCCCATGTCTTTAAACCCCATGTCTGTAAACCCCATTTCCGTAAACCTCATGTCCGTAAACCCCATGTCCGTAAACCCCATGTCCGTAAACCTCATGTCTGTAAACCTCATGTCCGTAAACCCCATGTCAGTAAACCCCATGTCTGTAAACCCCATGTCTGTAAACATCATGTCTGTAAACCCCATGTCTTTAAACCCCATGTCTGTAAACCCCATGTCCGTAAACCTCATGTCCGTAAACCTCATGTCCGTAAACCCCATGTCCGTAAACCCCATGTCTGTAAACCTCATGTCCGTAAACCCCATGTCTGTAAACCCCATGTCTGTAAACCCCATGTCAGTAAACATCATGTCTGTAAACCCCATGTCCGTAAACCTCATGTCTGTAAACCCCATGTCTGTAAACCTCATGTCCGTAAACCTCATGTCCGTAAACCCCATGTCCGTAAACCCCATGTCTGTAAACCCCATGTCTGTAAACCCCATGTCCGTAAACCTCATGTCCGTAAACCCACGTCTGTAAACCCCATGTCTGTAAACCCAGCCCATTGCTATGTGAAGCCCTCTGGCAGTCTGAGCAAAGTCGCCTCCACAATCGTGTTACAACTGAGGTACTGGACAGATGCTCTTACCCAGAGTGCCTGGCGTGTAGTTCGCAGTAGGACAGCACGAATCAAACTCATCGGCTTGTTTTGGCCAGCACCACCATGATCCATATGGCAAGTATATCAAATTATAGACACACAGAAGACACAAATATTCAGTATAACAATTATGCTTTGATGCTAAAAAGATGGCTCATATTCACATAACTGTCTTTTAGACCTTAAATATGGAGATGTTAATCCCAAAATGAAGTGATTAGCAGAGACTCGCAATCCACGAAGATCATTAATTAGAATCCTGCCTGGATTCTTCAAGCCGGCTTGTGGGCTTTCTTTGGATAAGACCCTGTCCCTCTCTGACATGTGTCCTCTTCCTCCAGGGCAGGTTTAAGAGCCTCCTCTCCGCCACCGATCTCAGTTCGAACTCAGAGTTTGAATGGTTCAAGCCCATTGTTTACCTCAAAGAAGGTAAACAAAAAACATATAAACATAACTTGAAAAAAAAACAGTCCCTTGTTTGGCTTCAAGAAGCTCGTGAGCTCTCCATAGCAGCTTAAAAGGCTGCAATGCTTCACTCTGCAATTTCTTAACCGTGGAGTGATGTTCTGGATGAATGTGAGAGAAGCTACGTGGGGTACAGAACACACGTGAGACAACGTTTAAGCCGGGAGCGTGACCTCCTCGTTAACGGCAGGCTCAGAGCGCGCATGGCTGCGTGTGGTGTGGATGCAAACGGCTCGTGTTCAAAAGCCACTGATGGGGAACGAGGTGTAGCGGTGGTGCAGTCAGTGTGGCTGTTGTTGTAGTTGTTGTTTTGGAGTTATTGTTTCCTTTGTTGTTTGTTTTCTTTGTTTGTTCTTTTTAATGACTCATATGAGCTGTATCATTTAAGACGTGTGGTTTGTATTTACTGACAATTGATGCAGTTTCTAATTATTCAGTTCGTTTGTGACCACTAGGATTGAGCTGCAAACTTTTCCTCACTTTAAGTTAACATTCAACCTATTCATTTCCCAGTCATCTCCCAGTCATCTCCCAGTTAGCTCCCAGTCATCTCAAGAGATCTTGGCATTATAACATCAACAAGTACAGATTCTCCCTCTCTGAGGACTTTGGGCTTCCCCAGTTGTGTGACAGGAAGCATCTCCCTGATTATTTCCCACTCTTCCATTTTGCTATGATACGTTTACTTCAGCGTTCACTGAGAGCAACGCAGGTCACAAAGTGCAAACCAGGGGCACAAACCCGCTGCTCTCAGGGAGATGAACAGATGGTCAGCAGGGTCTGTATCCGGCTTTGACTTTTATTAATTCGAGCTGGCTGTGGATTGGACCATATTGATCAGTGAGTGGGAGGTTGTATCACTTAAGTTTTACTGTTCTGAGTCTAGACAGATACCATGACCACCACCATCACCACCACCACCACCACACACACCACCACCACCATCACCACCACCACCATCACCACCACCACACACACCACCACCACCATCACCACCACCACCATCACCATCACCACCACCATCACCACCACCACCACCATCATCACCATCACCATCATCACCACCATCACCACCACCATCACTACCACCATCACCACCACCACCACCACCACCACCATCACCACCACGACCATCACCACCACCACCACCACCACCACCACCACCACCACGACCATCACCACCACCACCACCACCATCACCACCACCATCACCACCACGACCACCACCATCACCACCACCACCATCACCACCACCACCATCCCTCTCTCTCTTATTTTGTATGTAGCCTGGGTTTTTCTCTGAAGGTGAGAGGTTTAAATGTTTAGTATGGGTTTCAGTCCTGATTGCTATACTGTTATTCCTAGAGCAGTCTGCTCCCTGACTGTGCCCACATAGAAGCATCCACAGGGTGGGTGTGGCTGCTCTTTCCCACACCGCTGCTGGGTGTGTTTGGCCTAAAAGATTTCGATGTCATGGTCAAGCCTCCATTCTAGCACGGAGTCTTGAAAAGTGCTGTTACCATCGCAAAATGAAAACATGGCAAAGAACTCCGATAAACTGTACAGTCTACTGTCTTCGCACGATACTGTGGTTGTGTGGTCTTGCTGGTAGTATTTGTTATTGTGTCCAAGTTGACAAGTTTCCATGAAAGACGTTCTTTTACTTTTTAAGCCTTATTAATAAATCGTTTCAACAAACGTTAACTATGATTTGGCCAAGGTGCAGCTTTTTAATCTTGTGTTTTTCAATTACAGGAACACAGCTGTGAAGGTTTTGTTGTTGCTCGTGAGAATGGCTTGCCTTGCACAATACTCCAGTTGTAGCAAATGATTATTCAACAGGACAAAATATCCTTTCCTTTCAATGTAAGTCAAGCCAACGGTCTACCTCAGGAGTCACTGCGGCTGTTAAAGATAGCTGCAGGACTCTTTTTAGCTTCATTTCTCCCTGACCACAACAAACACATATTAGAACAACAGTCTGATGACCGCATGGTGGCCCCAGATCCTGTGGCCCCTGCGTTTGGCCCTCATCCCTCTGCTTCTGTACTTTTTGGACTCCTCTGGCTCTGTGCTGTTCTCACTCCGCTCTGACTTTCTGACCCATTTTTCGACTGTTTGGGAAGTGTGCTCGCAGAGCCGGCCAATGGTGTCGCTGCTTTCTGGGCCGCGGCCTGGACGGTTTTCCTCACGGCCAATCCGAGACCTGCTGAACATGTTCTCGTTAACCAACCCCCGCGGGCATCCACACAGAGTTGTGGGAGGTGGTCAGCCTCCCAGAAGACACGCAGGACACAGGCAGGGGAATTAAGGACTAATGAGACCAGGAACTGGTGGCATTGTCCTCCCACAAAGCACTCCCACACCCTCCGCAGCTTTTCCCATTTGATCCTGGTCTCCAGACCTCCACCTCCTTCCTTTTTCTTCTTGGGCTCTTTGCTCTGGGAAACTCATAGGGGGAGGATCAATAGAGGGAGATGAGGAGGAGGAGGAGGAGGAGGAAGAGCACGGTGGGGCAGAGTTAATGGGGTGCAGGGTTCGCGTTAGTCCGGAAGCCCACCCTGCACCTCCGTTGCTTTGCTATGCTACAGCGAGCAAATTCTTGTGCGTGGGAAGCTTGCACGGCTGCAGCCTTTCTCTCTCTTGCCGAGATGAGCGTTTCTAGTGAGTGTGTCACCCAGAGGGCTTGTATTACACCCCCGGGTTGTGTTCTTGGACACTCCTGTTCTGTGGCACATGCTGTGCTGTCTAAAAGGTCACAGACTGTAGGCTTATCTTTTGGCCATTTCACTGTCCTGATGTTTTGTGCTGTTATGTGGTGTTCGTTATATCTGCACCGGCCCAGCATATGTATGAAGTTTGTAAAGTCTGTACCTTTTGGATTTGTGCCACCTGATCTCCTTTAATGGAAGTTACATCAGAACAATGATCAGTCTACTACAGTGGTTCTGATGAGTCTACCACAGTGGTTCTGATCAGTGTACCGCAGTGGTTCTGATCAGTCTACCACAGTGGTTCTGATCAGTCTACCACAGTGGTTCTGATCAGTCTACCACAGTGGTTCTGACGTATGTTTGTCCACTGCTCTATGCAAAACCACTGATGTTTGCACATATTTTTTGGGTCGTCTTCCTTGAAAGTTCTACTGATGCAGGTCCAGCATTTCAAATGGAGATTGAGGTCAAGTCTCCTGATCATGTGCCGGTTCTAAAACGTGGGATTTCTGCTTCAGCCACTCTGTTGTTGATTTACTGCTGTTTTGGATAACCGTCATGTTGCATAACAAAGCCCATTTTGGGATTTAGACAGACGCCATGACATTATGCTGTAGAGGTTCTTGATACAACTTGGAATTCAGTGGTCATATTGCAAGCTCTCCAGGCCGTAAAGGAGCTAGGCAGACCTACATCATTACACTCACTTCAGCAGACTTCACAGTTGGAGCTGGGGTTTTAGTGTTGGCATGCAGGCTTTGGTTTTCTCCAAACAAAACGCAGTATACATTTCTCAAATAGTTCAACTTCTGTCTCATCTGCCCACAGAACTTTGTTGCAATTGTACTAGCAGATCATCCAGGTGGTCTTTAGCAAACTTGAGACAGGCATCAATATTTGTTTTGGCGAGTAGTGGTTTCCTTAGTGGTAGCCTCCCATGAACACCACTGTTGTTCTGTGTTTTTCTTATTGTAGACTCATGAACACGGACATTATCAAATGCAGGCCTAAGTGATCTCTAGCTTTCACGATGGCGTGCTTTGTTTGAGGATTTTACATATGACCTTATGATCTTTGTAAGATGCATATTTCGAGAATGAACAGTGCTCGATTGTTTCAGTCTGCCTATATTGCACTCACAGGGTTGCCAACTCACACGCATTGAGCGTGAGACACACGCATTTGACCGTTTTTCACACGCTCTCACGCCACACTTCCGATTTCTCACGCGAAAAAAAATAATCTAGTTTATTTACCTCTGATCCACATATATGATTCAATGAGTTACTAGTTCGCTCTGGCGCCAACCACCGTCGATCGATAGATCGCGATATAATACTTAATCTGTGTCCATTTTACATTTGCTACCCCCCCCCCCCCCCCCCCGCAACAATTTACACTCACCACCTCCTCCAGGTTCAAATCTCACTCAGAGCGATCTTCAAAAGTTGGTAACCCTGTGTTCAGTCTAACCAATATTGCCACACCATCTTACAGCAATACTCTGTCCTGAAGAGCTGCTACCAATAATGTGTATTTTTATATGACATGACAGGTCCTAATTCAGCTGAATTTGCTGTAATGTCTGACCTTAATTAACCCCCTTTTAACAGGCCATTATTAAAGTTTCAGATATGTTGTCCAACACTGTACTTGATCATTTAAGTTCTAAAAATCTTGGATTGTTATTTAGTTATTATTGTTAAGGTATGCTGTACAGACACTATTGTAGATAATTTAGTGCCTTATACTGAGATTAATATGGAAGATAATAAAAGGTATAAAAGTATACATTTTATTCATATACAGCCTTATATGTGGACCAGATCTTTGTTCTGGACTGTATGTCCAAGCAGAGTACAACACAGATAAGAAGTATGTAATCGTAAACAGTCAGGGTCCCTCGGAAGGACTGTGACCCATATCTGAATCTGTGGGTGTGTCCTGTAGGGATGTGGAGTCTGGTGAAATATACACCTACCATGTTCTGACTGTGTCCAAGACAGCAGAAAGTGAACCATCTCCCCCTCTCGTGCATCAGCTTGGGTCGCCCTACTGTGGAGACGGACACGTCCAAAAGTAAGCCATATTAGTCTCTCGGGCCACAGAGCAACCCGAGAACGGATTTTAGCGTTCTTCAGGGATACATACTTGCTATTAATATTGCTGTGGTCCTCAATTCAAACGTGTGGTGAATCTCACTGCATTGTAACTGTGCAATTTTTTGCTACTCTACAAACACTGACTATAAAGATTAAAAAGTGTGTGTGTATGTGTGTGTGTGTGTGTGTGTGTGTGTGTGTGTGTGTGTGTGTATATGTGTGTGTGTGTGTGTGTGTGTGTGTGTGTGTGTGTGTGTGTGTGTGTGTGTGTGTGTTTCAGATATCTGGGAGAACAATGTGATGACATGAATTTTTCCAACGGGGATGGCTGTTCCAACCAATGCAAGAAAGAGCCTCTATTTAACTGTGTCGGTATGTTCCACTAACATTTTGGCTAGAATTAGTTAGGAAACCACACACCTATTAATCTGATGCAACCACTCATCATTCTATCATTTAGGTTGATGTATTTGCAGCATTGTACTGGTTGTGTTGATTTATTTGGTCTGTTTGACACAATCTGGTTGGCTTGTGCTGTCAGTTCTATGAACTTATTGTCAGTATTGTCCCTGCCAGCAACCCACGCAACAGTTTCAGGAACCGTAATCACACCCAAAAGTAGCCAAATCTCATTGTCACATTCAATGCATGTGTAATCAGACTGGGGCTTACTCCTTGTGATGCTCACACTGCAACATAATTAAACTTTACTGACTGGGCTGTCCGACTTACATGATGCGAGCTTCCTTCACAATGGAATTGCCCTTAAAGAACCCCAATGAATCACTCTCAAGACCTCTAACAAATCATTAGACATTATGCAGTGGAACCAACAGGAATTCTAAGACGTACGACTAGCAGACTTTTGTGGATATTTTTTTTCCTGCTAGCTTTGTTAGCATTTCATTCTTCTTTTTATTCTAAAACATGTGAGTGGAGCAGAGAGCTGGAGGTGTATAATGTAGGGAACTGGGGGTCTGACCAAAGAATAACACGAGCCTTCTGAAGTGGCACCTTGAATGTATATCCAGTTAGCTGAAGGGATGACCTGGGACGCCTGTAAACGTGGAGACTCAGAAGATGCTCTGACCCCTGGTGAAGCTTCATTAGTGACTCTTCTCAGAGCAGGGACCATCGAGCCACTCTTCAGAAGGAGATCAATGAGCTCGTCCTTTACAGGAAATGAAATTCAATTCAACTTTCCTTTCTTTCCAAAGAAAATTGGTTGTCATCATTTTACTGCTTCAGCCTACTTAATCGTGGCCACTGGATTTTATTTTTTGAAACCCTCAGCTGGGTGAGTGGACCCATCCAGGTCTTTTCTGCAGGGGTTTTGACTTCTGTTCCACTGTGTGCGTTACTTCACACGTGAGCGTTACTTCACACGTGAGCCCATGCCGGTCTCGTTCCTTTGGCAGAAGTGCTGATCCAGCGGGACAGCTAGCAAAAACCCTGCAGTTTCATCGGGATCCACTCTGGGATCCACCGTTTCTAGCTTGGTTTCTCCCATATCCTGCAACCTCCGCTGCTTTCAGGCAACAGGTCATAACATTTTAAAGATGATCCTGAACAGATCCCGCTGTAACCAAAACTGTCCGAAACACTTTCTGAGATGACTTCACATTTCCGCCCTTTCTTAGCCCCGAATTTTCAAGTGGTAAAATATGTGACATGAAGAAAGTGTTACAGCTTCATCTCAAAGCAGGGCTTTCCTGTGATCCACAGGCTGTCTTGGGCCAGTACCAAAACAAGCCTCGCGGGGGGCTGCTGTATTTTGGTGCAAAACCTCTGGTGCATTGGGAAAGTTATTTTCCAGGGCTGTTTTTCGATGCGTCACACAAAAAGCACGTGCCAAATCTGCTGCTTTTTTAGCGCGGGAAGAGGAGACAGTACAGTGTTGCTCATAATTCTACTGCTCCACATGGAATTCAACTTCCTGCACTTGATTTTCACTGGTTAGCCGCCAGGGGCCCCAGCATGGCTGTAGCATCTAGTGCCGTGGAACGATCACATCGATAAGTGGATAGCCTGCAAACGTGTTTCCTGGCCACCACTGCAGTTCATGGGCACCCCATGGCGCACCAACAGCAGGGGCCTACACCCAGAGCAGGTGACAAGGCTTTACTGGTGCTCTGAAATACCTCACACCGGCCCTGAAAGGTGAATAGGGATCAGACACACATGCTAACACAATCCAAACACCTCATGGTCACAAAAAACATTAGAAGAGAACGAATGAGTGTACCAACCTTGAACCCCAGCCTCTCTTCACACACACACACCCTTTGCATTCCACAATTGCAATGAATAGTATATTGAAAGGCTGATTTTAGAATGGACCAGAGGACTAAAGTGGTCTAAAATGGTTTTGCTGTTGTGCAGCTGCAGAAAATAAACGAACTATATTGTGTGATACACAGATGAACCCAGCATGTGCTACTTCTATGATGGCGATGGCGTGTGTGAAGACTTTGAACGGGAGACAAGCGTGAGGGACTGTGGGCTCTACACACCCAGTGGGTTCATCGACCAGTGGGCTACTGAGGTGGACGTGTCCCACGAGCACAGGGTGCATTGTCCTGCAGAGGTGGCAGTTGGGTATCCTGCTGTAACAAAGGTGGGGACCACACACACACACACACACACACACACACACGCACACGTGCACACACACATGTACACACACACACACACACACACACACACACAAACACATACACACACAGACACACACACACACAAACACACACATACACACACACACACACTCTCACACACACACACGCACACACACATACACACACACACACACACACACACACACACACACACACACACACACACACACACACACACACATACACACGCACACACATACACACACACACACACACACACACACACACACACACACACACATACACACACACACACATTCACACACACACATACACACACATACACACACACACACACACACACACACACACACACACACACACACACACACACATACACACACACACAGATGTCACACATTGCACACAAAAGTTTTTTAGCATTATGTTATTTGAGGTCATATAAACACATTTATCTCAACAGAAATTGTTGTTGATAATAGCTCACGTTTCTACAATTACTTATAAATCAACTATAAATCAACACACATGAGGTCTCTAATCTTTATCCTCTCGTGCCAGACTATGGATCCAGCCACAGCTTTGCACCACAGTCTACCTCTGTACACCCTAATTCCCCAGTTTTCTTCAGTGCATTCTGTTAAAAAGAGTTGTGAGATTCTGAACCTTTCTTTGACACTCGGGAAGCATAAACCATAAGACATTTCTAAAGGATGCCTGAAAAACAATGTTGTTTTACTCCTTGGATATTTCAAAATGAAATATTTATAATTTTACAATTTTCTTGGCCATTACTTGAACATCTCCCTCTTTCATGCTGTTTGTGGAGAAAATGGCCAACACACCTCTTACCCGAATTAATCATGACTTAAAATTATTCCCATCAAGCCCTTTACAACCTTAGAATTTATAGCACTACGCCAAATACCCATTTTTCACTGCTGATAATTAAACTTCACGGTTACTCAGAAATACATGTGTGTTTTCATGTGAAAAATGACTGTGTTTACACACCCTTACATGCCATTTCATTGGAAACCTTAGTATTAGAAAGGAAGCGCAGTAGTGTAGTCTATAACCCTCAGCTGACCAGGCTCCCAGACCTACACCATGTCAGTGATAGCGATGTGTTGTGAGTGTCCTGCCACCTTCCAGGTAACGTCCGACCAGCTGTGGTCCTGTGGTCTGACCAGTGAACACAGTAGAGGGTATAGACTTATTCAGCATGGACTGATGAATTCTGAGTGACAGCAGATTGGCTAAACACAGAATGTGAGCAGTACATTCACTCTTGGTTTCCAGAGTCCCTGCAGTAAGCCATGGCCATGGGTTTCAGGAGAGCTCAGCGTGTCCCTTCTCTGAATCCTCCAATAGCAAAGAAGCACATTACCATCCGCTAACCCAGAGGTCTGAACGCTGGAACCAACAGTCAGTGGCAACAACAGATTTGCATGGCCTGTAGACGTGTGGTACCAAAACCCCCCTGCAGGAGCAGGGAGGCTGCTCATGAGGTATCTCGTGAGGTATCTCGTGAGGTATCTCCGAGGCGTCGCCTGAGACAGAGAGAGTGGGAATATTCCGCGGAATGAGTGGAAACAGAAATGGCTTGACAAAGTCCTGCTGGTGGTTTGAAGTGGGCACGTCCTGTGATTAATGCCAGGCTGACAGGGCGAGTAATTGTCCCGAGGCTGATACCATAGAGCTGCAGTGCTGAGGGAAACCGGAGGTGTTTATGAATGGATGTGAGGATACGGGGTGGGCGACGAGGGGCGTGGGGGGGACGAGGGGCGGGGGGGATTTACGAGGGGCGGCTATACTACATTATATATCTCCTAGAGATGAAGAGGATCACCATTGGGGATAAAAGTAGCTCCCAGTGGAGCAAGTGCAGAACTCTCTCGCGCTCTCACTTTTCATCAGAATTCTCCGCTCTGGGGGCTAATATTATAATTTTATAGCTGTTTCATTGAAATTTTATGAGATATTTTGAGAGGGAACGTCATTCCAAGTTCTAAGTCTTTCTTTGCCTTCGCTGATCCATTCTTATACAGCACTGATGTGACTTCGCATATCAGAATCAGACTTCTTTACTTCTGAGAAATGGAAAAAATATTTATGAAAGTTATAATGCTACTGATATGAGATGAACAATTTTATTGCTTTGTAGTCCTCTAAACTAACCAGTTTAGGCTCCAAAGAGTGGCTCATCCTTATGGAAGTAGCCATGATTAAAATAGATTTTGTCCAGAATCTCTGAAACACCCAGACCACTAGGGTTCAGTATAATGGCTATTTCATAATGAATGAGAAGAGTCATTGTAAAAATTATGTATAGCTCCCCCCTTTCTTGAAACTGCATACATTTGATATTAATACATTTTATATAAGTTTAATTGTTTTTACTGAATAATTCCTAGAAGTTACTGAACATTATATTTTATGATAAGCCTGTAGGCTAAGACACTGTAATTCCAGCATACGGTACAATGAAGTATCACAATAACAAATAGTTAGCAGATTAGTTCATCAGTGTGCTGTATCCAGCAAGGGGACTTAGACTTCTTTACAGTTTGGACAGCGTGACATGTAATTGGGCTGTGGAGCCCATTGGTTTAGGAATGCGGTGATGCCTGTCAGTGGAATGACTGTAGTGGGGAGACAAATATGTCTGGGGGGGGGGGATGTTCGGAGGCAGCGCAGAAGCCAGACAACACGCCTGCATTACTGACATGTCTAGAAACGACTCCAGAAATACTGGTGACATCCACGTGCGGGAACATCCTGACCCCTCGCCCTGCAGGGCACCAGCGATCCTGTCCCGCACATGCAGGCACACGCACACACCTGCCCGTACCCGCACGCCAGTGTACACGCTGCATAATTAGCGCTGTGGACGGGCTCAGGCACCATGCAGCTCTGTAGTGTCACCTAGCGTTGTTCTGCTGTTACCCCACGTCCGGGTTCAGGGGGTTCACGGCTGCGGGCCTCCTGGAACCTCGCGTGGTAATCGGCAGGCTGTTCTACAGCTGGATAAGTCACACTGACTGGATCTCTCTCTTTTTTTTTGTTTTTTTCTTAGGGCTTCAACTTAAAGTTGAAGTTAGAGTTGTTTATGCAATTTGGATGTTGGCTGTTGGCTTCAACGCATGCCACAAGAATTTGGGGGAATTTTAGTAGCATTGTCCCTTCTTTTTGTGCTTAATGATACTCTGGTCCTTGGAGGGTCAGAGTCTAGCAATTTAGTTTTTTTTAATGAGATATCATTCCTACGAGTGGACCTGTTGATCAGCGTGATTCCTCCAGTGTGAGTAATCCCTAAGGCACAGACCCGGAGGGTGAGGCAGGTCATTCTCCACCTTCCTCCGCCTCTCCGCCCTTTCAGTCCCCTCCATCCTCTCTATATCCTCAATTCTGTTGCTTGTGTTTAGGGCCGAAGTGGCGGACTAAACTTGCCAGGTCTGTGCTATACTGTTGGTTTCCAGATGGTCTAAATTACATCTCGATAGGGAGATGCAGGCATCCCAGCATTACTAATGTGCACTATGTAGTGCTTCAGGTAGTGTGTTTGTAATTCACTTTGAAAAGCAGAAAATCTAAAAAAAAAAAAAGAACTGGAAATAAGAAATCTTATTTTGCTGTTTGTTCTATTACTATTATTATGGTTATACGTTTCTGATGACGTGTCATTTTTTATAACAGCAAATGCAGTGTGCTTTCTGAGCTGGTATTCAATGATATACCATGTGAAATGATAGTATTATTTATTATGAATGTTCTCATCAGAAGTGTGTTTGTGTGTTTGTGTGTTTGTGTGTTTGTGTGTGTGTGTTTGTGTGTGTTCACCCAGAGCTGCCAGTCTAAGGTATTTGACCTCTCTGATGGTGTATCCCAGTATGCCTGGTTCCCGTGTGAGGAGGCGGGGCTTATGTGGAATGCCCAGTACAGGTTAAAGGTAAACCAGTGTGTGTCCAAGAGTGACACAGAGCTAACGGGATCTGTCTCGCAGTCACACTCAGACTTTATTTATCAACCATGTTTGCACATACAGAGGTTTGGACTTCGGTTACACAGCAGAACAACCTCACAAACAACCCTTCTGCTCTTCATGTATCTGCAGACACCCTTTTCCAGATGTTTAAACATATGCACGTTCAAATGTGTACAACAAAAATTAAGATTCATAAACATAATAATGACAGGTGTCCAAACTAATATTACATAGCGTTCATTTAAGTATTAGACAGCTAGATAAGTATGAAAAGGTGAAAGAAGCATACAGAACAGTTATGAACTTATGGGCATGATACATTGATAGTTATATGAAATGTTTGTACTGATTCCACAGTTTAGGTATTTGAGTCCATTTGTGGTCTTCACCAGTGACCTCCCTTGTTTGCCAGGCGTACTACGCTCACCCCATGGTTGCCACTGCTGTCATTATCCACCTGGCTGCAGACGGGACAGCCTATGGTGATCAGACCCAGGGAAATCTCACCGTGCACCTGGTGGACACCAAAGAACAAATCCACAATCTTGGTCTGACTTAGTTCATTCATTTCATCATTTCATTCAAACGTGTAATTTAATAAAGAACACAAAACACTTTTGGGACATTTAGTAGAAGGAGTGAGTTTAAAATCTAGTTTTCTCTTTTTTTTGTTAAGTAGTAGTCTGGTTTACTGAAACCTAAACCACATTGGTGTGTTGTAAACAACACTGTTGAAGTTGACTTGCCAAGAGATAAAAAGTTATCATAGCAAAAAAAAAAAAGTTATCAGCCGTCGCCCCCCTCGTTGAGTTGTCCAGCGTAACTGGTTTGATGGCTCCACCGGTCATTATGCTGAAGCATTCATCGTGTCCTAGCAGCCAGTGCTAAAACCACCGGGGGTTCCTGTGTTCTCAGGCGAATGGAGACTGAGTTGCCGGAACAATCCGCTGGTGATTCCCGTGAGCCACGACCTGAGCACGGCCTTCTACCGGACCAAGGCCATCGTGGTGAGCTTCCGCTCCACCCTGGTGGCCATCTCGGGTGTAGGCCTACGCTCATTCCACTACTTTGACCCCATCACCATCAGCGGCTGCCAGAGTAACGAGATCTATAACCCAATGGGTCAAAGGTGAGCGTTTCTACCTACCAGAGAGGAGCCAAAAGACCAACCGGTTGGATCTGACTTGGTCTGGGTGAGGGCACTTCTAAGGGAAGAATCAGATTACACTGAGGGATGTGTTGAAATACTACCTAAACACAACAGCACACATTCCCCACAGTGCGATTCAAACATAGTGACACAACGTGTAATTGATTTTTACCATTTTCTTTATTTCATGTTTGATGTTAAGTTCAGGAAATTAAAGTAACCGCAGACGAGCTCTTGAATATAGTTCATCTAAGTCCCGCTAACACCCACCCTGCTTTTCCAGCTGTGTGCACTACTCGTGTGATGCCATCGACTGCCAGAAGCTTCAGGTCCAGAATGCAGAACTGAAGTGCAGCAGTCAGGGATACTTCAACGGCGTCCGCTGCTCCGTAACCTGCAACCACGGCTACACCCTCAAAGTCCACCGCGATGACGACATCATCAAAACACAGGTGCTGCTGCTCTGTTTGGGCGGGATGAAGTGTTCGTTGGTGGGAGCTTGTGTGTGCGTCTGGCCGTGCGTTTGCGTGAGTGGGCTTGTTTGTGGCTGTACACCTATATTCAAAAACAACATTTCAGCTGCCCGTTACTGGACCGGCACACGTGTGCAACTTTACACCCAGGCAGGATGTGACGCCTGCAAACAGACATCCTGTCCCCACACCCTGAGCGCTTGTGCAGCAGTGATGCATCCACCCTCACATCCACCCTCACCTCCACCCTCACCTCCACCCTCACCTCCACCCTCACATCCACCCTCACATCCACCCTCACCTCCATCCTCACCTCCACCTTCACCTCCACCCTCACCTCCACCCTCACCTCCACCTTCACATCCACCCTCACATCCACCCTCACATCCACCCTCACATCCACCTTCACCTCCACCCTCACATCCACCCTCACCTCCATCCTCACATCCACCCTCACCTCCATCCTCACCTCCACCCTCACCTCCACCTTCACCTCCACCTTCACCTCCACCCTCACATCCACCCTCACCTCCACCTTCACCTCCACCCTCACATCCACCCTCACCTCCACCTTCACCTCCACCCTCACATCCACCCTCACCTCCATCCTCACCTCCATCCTCACCTCCATCCTCACATCCACCCTCACCTCCACCTTCACCTCCACCCTCACCTCCATCCTCACCTCCATCCTCACCTCCACCCTCACATCCACCCTCACCTCCACCTTCACCTCCACCCTCACATCCACCCTCACCTCCATCCTCACCTCCATCCTCACCTCCACCCTCACATCCACCCTCACCTCCACCTTCACCTCCACCCTCACATCCACCCTCACCTCCACCTTCACCTCCACCCTCACATCCACCCTCACCTCCACCTTCACTTATACCCTCACCTCCACCTTCACCTCCACCCTCACTTCCACCCTCATATTCACCCTCACCTCCACCCTCACTTCCACCCACACATCCACCCTTACCTCCACCTTCACTTCCACCCTCATATTCACCCTCACCTCCACCCTAACTTGAAGGCTGCCCTCTTCTTTTGCTAATGTAAAGCCTACAAAGTGAAGCTCCTGAAGGCGTTTGTTTGAAAAGCTTTATCTTTGTTAAGGTTGCCAGGTAATTTCCTTTCTCATCTGTGTATTTGCAGATGCAGTGCACATTTACAGTGTCCAGTGTAGTACAGGTATTGTGAAAGGCCTGTGTGTGAACTCCTGGGTCCTAATGCTCGCGTGTTCGATCCGTTCTGCTGTGACATCAGATGTCAGGGCCACGCAGCTTGGAATGTGTGTGCATAGATGTCGCCAAGTTTGAGCCCCACTTGCGTTTTCAGGTGCAGAGCAGCTCCAGGGTTTACAAAAATTACAGAGGTCTATGAGGATGTGATCTGTCAGCGCAGGTCAGAGGGGACGCGGTCTGTCTGCGCTGGTCTGAGGTCAGTGAGGATGTTATCTGTCAGCGCAGGTCAGAGGGGACGCGGTCTGTCTGCGCTGGTCTGAGGTCAGTGAGGATGTTATCTGTCAGCGCAGGTCAGAGGGGACGCGGTCTGTCTGCGCTGGTCTGAGGTCAGTGAGGATGTTATCTGTCAGCGCAGGTCAGAGGGGACGCGGTCTGTCTGCGCTGGTCTGAGGTCAGTGAGGATGCGGTCTGTCTGCGCAGGTCTGAGGTCAGTGAGGATGTGATCTGTCAGCGCAGGTCAGAGGGGACGCGGTCTGTCTGCACAGGTCTGAGGTCAGAGAGGTAACCAGCACTGCCATTCTCCTCAAGATCCCCAGGTTGATAAAAAACACTAGAGGTCCACTAAGCCCGTAAGGTTGCGACCCGCCAGTCGAGGTCTGGATGGGTGTTCAGGAGTGCAGAGGTTCTGTTACAGGCTTCTGCACCTGCTTTGGTTCTGGTTAAAAACAAAAAGAACCTAAAAAGAAGAGCGAAGTCCTGTAAACAGCGCAGCGAAAGAGTGGCAAAAGGGTAAAAACACACAGGCCGTGTTTTGCAAGCACGAGGGCGGAACTCTGTGTAGGTATTTTGGCTGGACGCTGCCAGACTGCTGTCTGCCGAGAGGCTTGGCTTCTGTACAGGAGCTATTACGCATTTGGAGAGAGGAGAGGCTACAGACAGATTTCCTTGGCTTTTTGAAGGCCTTGGTTTATATAACAGTGGTGTGCTTTGGGGGCCAGTGGTGGTGGAGGGGGCATTTGGGGCCCTTTCAGGGGAGGTGTCTGGTCTGGTTATGTAAGGTGAGAGAGTTTTCATAAAGTCTGCTGATCCAGCCACGACAACAATACAATCACCACTTCTTGGTCTATATTTGTTATTTTTTGCCCGGTTTTGACAATTCAGCACAGTGGCACAGTGTCTGACTGTGAGTAAAACACACAAAGTGTTTTACTTTTCACAGGCACAAATGGCCAGTGCGTAAGCGCGGTCAGGAGAGCGTGTGTGTGAGCCTGTTTGCTGGGCAGAGAGTGGCGTGTTCCACTTACAGCACCTTTTCATCAGACGCCCTGCGTGTGAACTCACCTGGAGGAACTCCCTACCTCTGCCAGGAAGTGCTGGTAACAGCAGCCGAGCGGAGAGAGGGAGAGAGGGAGAGATGGAGATGTGGCCTGAGGGATGACGTCAATATGAGGGGGCCCGTGGGCTCGCATTGAAGGCAAAAGTGCTGATCCCAGCATAGCAATTACTGCTTATCCGCCATCTCGAGGGACCACTAACATCTGCTTCAGAAAGGCCCAGTCAGTGAGAAATTAGCCATTTCACCATTAACCTCTTACTATAATGGAACTCAAAATGTTGCACTCAGAAACAACGGCGTGGAGCACTGAGACAGGAGCAGTGTGCGTGCTCGCACGAGCAGAGGTTTGGACCTGAGGTGGCACAACTATGGGGTTGAGGGTGCGGTGGTGTTGTGGGTGTGGTGCAGTTGCGGGTGTGGTGGTGTTGTGGGTGTGGTGGTGTTTGAGTGTGGTGGTGTTGTGAGGTGCAGTGGTGTTGTGGGTGTGATGGTGTTGTGGGTGTGGTGGTGTTGTGGGTGTGGTGCAGTTGCGGGTGTGGTGCAGTTGCGTGTGCGGTAGTGTTGAGTGTGGTGGTGTTTGAGTGTGGTGGTGTTTTGAGGTGCAGTGGTGTTGTGGGTGTGGTGGTGTTGTGAGTGTGATGGTGTTGTGGGTGTGGTGGTGTTGTGAGTATGGTGGTGTTGAGAATGCGGTGGTGTTGCAGGTGTGGTGGTGTTGAAAGTGTGGTGGTGTTGTGAGTGTGGTGGTGTTGTGGGTGTGGTGGTGTTGCAGGTGTGGTGGTGTTGAAAGTGTGGTGGTGTTGTGGGTGTGGTGGTGTTGCGAGTGTGGTGGTGTTGCGGGTGTGGTGGTGTTGTGAGTGTGGTGGTGTTGTGAGTGTGGTGGTGTTGTGGGTGTGGTGGTGTTGCGAGTGTGGTGGTGTTGTGAGTGTGGTGGTGTTGCAGGTGTGGTGGTGTTGCGAGTGTGGTGGTGTTGCGGGTGTGGTGGTGTTGCGGGTGTGGTGGTGTTGTGGGTGTGGTGGTGTTGTGGGTGTGGTGATGTTGTGGGTGTGGTGGTGTTGTGAGTGTGGTGGTGTTGTGAGTGTGGTGGTGTTGCGAGTGTGGTGGTGTTGAGTGGTGGTGTTGAGAGGTGCAGTTGTGTTGTGGGTGTGGTGGTGTTGAGTGTGGTGGTGTTGTGGGTGTGGTGGTGTTGTGGGTGTGGTGGTGTTGCGAGTGTGGTGGTGTTGCGAGTGTGGTGGTGTTGCAGGTGTGGTGGTGTTGCGAGTGTGGTGGTGTTGCGGGTGTGGTGGTGTTGCGGGTGTGGTGGTGTTGTGAGTGTGGTGGTGTTGTGAGTGTGGTGGTGTTGTGGGTGTGGTGGTGTTGTGGGTGTGGTGGTGTTGCGGGTGTGGTGGTGTTGCGAGTGTGGTGGTGTTGCAGGTGTGGTGGTGTTGCAGGTGTGGTGGTGTTGCGAGTGTGGTGGTGTTGCGAGTGTGGTGGTGTTGCGGGTGTGGTGGTGTTGCGGGTGTGGTGATGTTGCGGGTGTGGTGGTGTTGTGAGTGTGGTGGTGTTGCGAGTGTGGTGGTGTTGAGTGGTGGTGTTGTGAGGTGCAGTTGTGTTGTGGGTGTGGTGGTGTTGTGGGTGTGGTGGTGTTGTGAGTGTGATGGTGTTGTGGGTGTGGTGGTGTTGTGAGTGTGGTGGTGTTGCAGGTGTGGAGGTGTTAAATGTGGTGATGTAGGGTGTGGTGGTGTTGAGAGTGTGGTGGTGTTGAGAGTGTGGTGGTGTTGAGGGTGTGGTGGTGTTGAGGGTGTGGTGGTGTTGAGGGTGTGGTGGTGTTGTGGGTGTGGTGGTGTTGTGAGTGTGATGGTGTTATGAGTGTGGTGGTGTTGAGTGTGATAGTGTTGAGTGTGTGGTGGTGTGAGTGTGGTGGAGTTGAGTGCGGTGGTGTTGAGTGCGGTGGTGTTGAGTGCGGTGGTGTTGAGTGCGGTGGTGTTGAGTGCGGTGGTGTTGAGTGCGGTGGTGTTGAGTGCGGTGGTGTTGAGTGCGGTGGTGTTGAGTGCGGGGTGGTGTTGCGGGTGCGGTGGTGTTGCGGGTGCGGTGGTGTTGCGGGTGTGGTGGTGTTGCGAGTGTGGTGGTGTTGCAGGTGTGGTGGTGTTGCAGGTGTGGTGGTGTTGCGAGTGTGGTGGTGTTGCGAGTGTGGTGGTGTTGCGGGTGTGGTGGTGTTGCGGGTGTGGTGATGTTGCGGGTGTGGTGGTGTTGTGAGTGTGGTGGTGTTGCGAGTGTGGTGGTGTTGAGTGGTGGTGTTGTGAGGTGCAGTTGTGTTGTGGGTGTGGTGGTGTTGTGGGTGTGGTGGTGTTGTGAGTGTGATGGTGTTGTGGGTGTGGTGGTGTTGTGAGTGTGGTGGTGTTGCAGGTGTGGAGGTGTTAAATGTGGTGATGTAGGGTGTGGTGGTGTTGAGAGTGTGGTGGTGTTGAGGGTGTGGTGGTGTTGAGGGTGTGGTGGTGTTGAGGGTGTGGTGGTGTTGTGGGTGTGGTGGTGTTGTGAGTGTGATGGTGTTATGAGTGTGGTGGTGTTGAGTGTGATAGTGTTGAGTGTGTGGTGGTGTGAGTGTGGTGGAGTTGAGTGCGGTGGTGTTGAGTGCGGTGGTGTTGAGTGCGGTGGTGTTGAGTGCGGTGGTGTTGAGTGCGGTGGTGTTGAGTGCGGGGTGGTGTTGCGGGTGCGGTGGTGTTGCGGGTGCGGTGGTGTTGCGGGTGCGGGGGTGTTGCGGGTGCGGGGGTGTTGCGGGTGCGGGGGTGTTGAGTGTGGTGATGTTGAGTGTGGTGGTGTTGCGAGTGCGGTGGTGTTGCGGGTGCGGTGGTGTTGCGGGTGCGATAGTGTTGTGGGTGTGGTGGTGTTGAGTGCGGTGATGTTGCAGGTGTGGTAGTGTTGAGGGTGCGGTGGCATTGAGAGTGTGGTGGTGTTGCGGATGCGGTGGCGTTAAGAGTGCGGTGGAGTTGTGAGTGCGGTGGCGTTGAGGGTGCGGTGGCGTTGAGGGTGCGGTGGCGTTGAGGGTGCGGTGGCGTTGAGTGTGCGGTGGCGTTGAGAGTGCGGTGGCGTTGAGAGTGCGGTGTCGTTGTGGGTGCGGTGGCGTTAAGAGTGTCGTGGCGTTGAGAATGTGGTGGTGTTGAGTGTGTGGTGGTGTTGAGAGTGTGGTGGCGTTTAGGGTGCGGTGGTGGTGTTGAGTGTGTGGTGGTGTTGAGTGTGTGGTGGTGTTGTGAGTGCGGTGGAGTTGTGAGTGTGGTGGTGTTGCGGGTGCGATAGTGTTGCGGGTGCGGTGGTGTTGAGTGTGTGGTGGAGTTGTGAGTGCGGTGGAGTTGTGAGTGCGGTGGAGTTGAGTGTGTGGTGGAGTTGTGAGTGCGGTGGAGTTGTGAGTGTGGTGGTGTTGCGGGTGCGATAGTGTTGCGGGTGCGGTGGTGTTGAGTGTGTGGTGGAGTTGTGAGTGCGGTGGCGTTGCGGTGGTGTTTTGAGTGTGATAGTGTTGTGGGTGTGGTGGAGTTGAGTGCGGTGGTGTTGCAGGTGTGGTGGTGTTGCAGGTGTGGTGGTGTTGAGTGTGGTGCCATTGAGAGTGTGGTGGTGTTGAGTGTGGTGGTGTTGAGTGTGTGGTGGTGTTGAGTGTGTGGTGGTGTTGAGTGTGGTGGTGTTGAGTGTGCGGTGGCGTAGAGTGTGCGGTGGCGTAGAGTGTGCGGTGGCGTAGAGTGTGCGGTGGCGTTGAGTGTGCGGTGGCGTTGAGTGTGCGGTGGCGTTGTGGGTGCGGTGGCGTTGAGAGTATCGTGGCGTTGAGTGTGTGGTGGTATTGAGTGTGTGGTGGTATTGAGTGTGTGGTGGTGTTGAGTGTGCGGTGGTGTTGTGAGTGCGGTGGTGTTGTGAGTGCGGTGGCGTTGAGTGTGTGGTGGCGTTGAGTGTGTGGTGGCGTTGAGAGTGTGGTGGCGTTGAGAGTGTGGTGGCGTTGTGGGTGTGGTGGCGTTGAGGGTGTGGTGGCGTTGAGGGTGTGGTGGCGTTGTGGATGCGGTGGCGTTGAGAGTGTGGGGGCGTTGTGGGTGCGGTGGCGTTGAGAGTGCCGTGGCATTTAGGGTGCGGTGGTGGTGTTGAGAGTGTGGGGGTGTTGAGTGTGTGGTGGTGTTGAGAGTGTGGTGGAGTTGAGTGTGGTGGCGTTGAGTGTGGTGGCGTTGAGTGTGGTGGCGTTGAGTGTGGTGGAGTTGAGTGTGGTGGCGTTGAGTGTGGTGGCGTTGAGTGTGGTGGTGTTGAGGGTGTGGTGGTGTTGAGAGTGTGGTGGTGTTGAGAGTGTGGTGGCGTTGAGAGTGCCGTGGCGTTTAGGGTGCGGTGGTGGTGTTGAGTGTGTGGTGGCGTTGAGAGTGTGGTGGTGTTGAGTGTGTGGTGGTGTTGAGTGTGTGGTGATGTTGAGTGTGTTGTGGCGTTGAGTGTGTGGTGGTGTTGAGTGTGTGGTGGTGTTGAGGGTGTGGTGGCGTTGAGTGTGTGGTGGCGTTGTGGGTGTGGTGGCATTGTGGGTGTTGAGTGTGTGGTGGTGTTGAGGGTGTGGTGGTGTTGAGGGTGTGGTGGCGTTGTGGGTGTGGTGGCGTTGTGGGTGTTGAGGGTGTGGTGGTGTTGAGGGTGTGGTGGCGTTGTGGGTGTTGAGTGTGTGGTGGTGTTGTGGGTGCGGTGGTGTTGAGTGTGTGGTGGTGTTGAGTGTGTGGTGGTGTTGAGTGTGTGGTGGTGTTGTGGGTGTGGTGGTGTTGAGGGTGTGGTGGCGTTGTGGGTGTTGAGTGTGTGGTGGTGTTGAGTGTGGTAGTGTTGAGTGTGGTGGCCTTCTGTCTCCACACTGCATGTTTTTGCCAGGGTGTTATTGAAAGCAGAGCATGTCCTGAAATCACCATTAGACAAACAACAACATGTCGGCTGGGAGGCAAACGGAGGGATTGAGGTTTACTTCACTTCATCTTTTTTTATTTCTTTTTCTTAAACGGTGTGTGTGTGTGTGTGTGTGTGTGTGTGTGTGTGTGTGTGTGTGTGTGTGTGTGTGTGTGTGTGTGTGTGTGTGTGTGTGGTATGTTTTTGTATGTGTGTGAGGGAGAGAGAGAGAGAGAGAGAGAGAGAGAGAGAGAGAGAGAGAGAGAGAGAGAGAGAGAGAGAGAGAGTGCGTACGCCACGGGAGGGGCAATAGGGCAACAGGGTGCAGCATCTGTGTTGAATTAGGCACAGTAGTCAGTGGTAGTTAAATTCTCAGTGGAGGAGGAATCAGAAGCTGTAAATTTTTAAAAGAAGGAAACTCCTTGCACGCAGACACCCCTGAACCCCCCCCCCCCACCCCCCCCCACCCCCCTGCCGCTCTCCCTCAGACGAGATACCCCAGCTATCTGTTCTGACTGGCTGCTCAGACACCATCCCTCACCTTGTAAAGAGGAGGCAGTCTGTGACAGCCTGTTGAGCAGCTATTTCTAGTTGTAGAGGGGGTGTGTGTGTGTGTGTGTGTGTGTGTGTGTGTGTGTGTGTGTGTGTGGTGTGTGTGTGTGTGTGTGTGTGTGTGTGTGTGTGTGCTTGAATAGCGTATGCATGCATTTGTTTATGTATATGTGTGTCTGTATTTGTGTGTATTTGTTTGTGTGAGAATTGCAAGAGTCCGTCTGGTATTTAAACACTCCTCCTTCTCTGTGTATTTTTTTATTTAAACACTCCCTCTCTGTGTATTTGTTAATTTAAACACTCCCTCTCTGTGTTTTTGTTAATTTAAACACTTCCTCTCTGTGTGTTTGTTAATTTAAGCACTCCCTCTCTGTGTGTTTGTTAATTTAAACACTCCCTCTCTGTGTGTTTGTTAATTAAAACACTCCCTCTCTGTGTATTTGTTAATTTAAACACTCCCTCTCTGTGTGTTTGTTAATTTAAACACTCCCTCTCTGTGTATTTGTTAATTTAAACACTCCCTCTCTGTGTATGTGTTAATTTAAACACTCCCTCTCTGTGTGTTTGTTAATTTAAACACTCCCTGTCTGTGTGTTTGTTAATTAAAACACTCCCTCTCTGTGTATTTGTTAATTTAAACACTCCCTCTCTGTGTGTTTGTTAATTTAAACACTCCCTCTCTGTGTATTTGTTAATTTAAACACTCCCTCTCTGTGTATGTGTTAATTTAAACACTCCCTCTCTGTGTGTTTGTTAATTTAAACACTCCCTCTCTGTGTATTTGTTAATTTAAACACTCCCTCTCTGTGTATTTGTTAATTTAAACACTCCCTCTCTGTGTGTTTGTTAATTTAAACACTCCCTCTCTGTGTGTTTGTTAATTTAAACACTCCCTCTCTGTGTCTTTGTTAGTGTTTGCTTTTCGCTCGCGTGCCTCTCCGACACGTCTCGCAACACCCCCGCTGCTCGGGCGGGCTGTGTCAGGACGGTGGCGGTGGGGACCGGGGCTGTTTGGCAGACATCTGAACTGGTGCTTGGCTTTGAAACAATACAGGGAGACCGAACAGGGAGTCAGGAGGAGGAGTCAGGAGGAGGAGTCCCACACTCCTGGTTTATGCTCTTCTGGGGCCATTCTTGTTAGCATGGAAGTTCAGTCTTGCATGTGGCATGGGGTGAGTAGTCATTAGCCATGAACAGGACAGGACCTTTGTGCCAAGGCATTATTCTGAATCATTCTGAATCATTCTGAATCATTCCGATTCATTATAATTGATTCTGATTCATTCTGATTCATCCCATAAGTGCCATCACAGTGTCCTAATACACTGATGCATAAGGCTGCTTCAGGTTTTTTTCTGTGAAGCATCCATCCTGAACATGGAACATTCGCACTCTCTCCTCCCAGAGGCTGTTTTCAATAAGAGGCCTTGTTCACCAGGAGGAAGAGGTAGAGAAAGAGGGCAACTGGGTCTGGATTGCATTTCAACTGTTTCCTGCTGGTTTGTACAGTTGTAGGTGCTGGTATGTTTCCTGAGAGGGGAACGGAACATTAGATAAGTACTGGATAACACCGCCTGACTGGATTCCATCATGTCTTAAATCAGCCATTTCAGTGAAAACAGAGAGAGAGAGAGAGAGAGAGAGAGATAGGTCAACGAACAACAAAAGAACTGCTCCAGTAGTGTTTAGTTTTGCAGACGTGAGTAAAACACCATTTGCCACTACAATCTACGGCTCGCCAGCAAAAGCTTCACAGAAACTGGTTCAACAAACATCTCTGACATCTCTTTTTATGACCCGTCTTTTGCCGCTTGCTATAAACAAATGCAGAGATTCGTACAGGAGAGCACGTTTCACCCCGTGTTACGCTGTAGCAGGCTGGCCTCTGAGCACAGCCGTCACTACCGCCCTCCGAGGATGGCTCACATTAAGACTTTCTGCCTAATGATGCCACACTAAACAATAGGACCATAAACCACATTTTAATGCCCAGGAAGCTCACAATAGTTTTGTTGGCCTAAATTTGCTATCATGAACAAAATTTACAGCCATTTTTATTGTCTCCTCAATTGACTATTTAAAGATTCATTGACAGTTTGGTTTATGCGTTTGACAGTGACCACTGAATCATGTTTCACTCTCGGCTAGTTTTCCTTCTTCTGTTTGCGCATTGCAGCTAAATTTGTTGCTCGCACATTGTAGGTCTAAAAAAATAGACAGAGTTATGTAAACAAGAGTTATGTACTTTTAACTCGCAGTTAAATAACCGTGGTCCAATGAAAACCTCCTACTGCTTATTGCAAAAGGCTAGCAGTCCTGTATGAACAGGCGTAACGGCCTGATGGAGTTCCAGCTCCTCGCTGGTGGAGCGTGTTGGCCCCTGATGTTGCAGCGTGGTTTTACCGCTAGTGGACAGGCCTACAGCAGACAACGCTGTGCACTTGCTGGTGCGGAAGCGTGGGGGGGGGGGGGGGGTGTGGGCGTGTGGAGGGAAACCGACAGAGAGCGTGTGACAGCAGCCCGGGCCAGACAAGACTGTTCCACTGGTTCTGACAGCCCTCCGCTGATGTTTTTACAGGCGTTCCACGCTCCTGAAATGACTTATTAAATCAGCCAAAATGACCCCTGACTCCTGTGGCTCTCGCTACTGACAACTTTATACGCTGCGCCCGCGTCATTTATTACCGGGGGCTGCCTTCACACCGCCCACTGCTCTCCGGTCCATCACAGACACAATAACTTTTTATTGGGAAGGGGAGGTACACCCCCCCCTCCTCCCTGGTGTCGGAGGTTACCCTCGCCGTGTTTCCATGTGTTTCTAGAGCTCCTGCACCACTCATAGGACAGATCTCTGATCAAGTTCAGAAAAGGGAAATGGCAAGAGGAGAGAGAGAGAGAGAGAGAGAGAGAGAGAGAGAGAGAGAAAGAGAGAGAGAGAGAGAGAGAGAGAGAGAGAGAGAGAGAGAGAGAGAGAACAGACCGAGGGGAAACAGAGAGAGAACAGAGGACAAAGAGAGGAAAGAGAGAGAGAGGATACAGAGAGAGGGATAGAGATAGGGAGAGGATAGAGAGAGGAAAGAGAAAGAGGATAGAGAGAGGAAAGAGAAAGAGGAAAGAGAGAAAGGAAACAGGCAGAGAGGGGCCAGTTCGAAAATCAATGTATTCATCTTATGTCAGATTTTTTAAAGGTTTCATTTGTTTTCCTGTTGCCCCTGGACAGTCGGACTCCACGGTGACCCTCACCTGTGCCGATGGGAAGTGGAACAAACAGGTGACCTGTGAGCCCGTGGACTGCGGCCGTCCAGACAAGTACCACGTGCACCCGGCCATATTCCACTTCCCAGAGGGCACGACCTACGGCAAGAAATGCACCTTCCAGTGCCGTCAACCGGCACATCTCATAGGTAGGTGACGGTGTGACTGAACCCCTAGCACCAGTTCACTGAGGTTAAAAGGTCAACCCTCTAAATGTCAGCGTTGCTCTAATGAGTATGACACGTCTCGTACTGAGAGCGTCACAATGTACTTTGAAATGGATTTGAAATCACCTTCTCTGAGGCTGAACAAGAGGATTGTTGTTGGTGAACACCTGCCACTCGTCTCGCGGTCTCTCTCATCTTAACACCTTTGACGCTGCATATGAGAGGTTGTTGGGGTGTGAGGAAGTTGTTTTGGCACCATATTGTGTAAAATCCCACACTGCCTTCATACACAGCTAGTGTGCACAGAGACCACGGCAGCCCACAAACACTATTTTCCCACAATTCCCTGCACCTGCGTCTGGCCTGAGCACCTCTGACCTCCTGCAGGCAGCAACAACGTGCTGAGGTGTATGGAGGACGGCATGTGGTCCTTCCCAGAGGCCCTGTGTGAGCTGCGCTGCCCTGAACCCCCCGCCGTGCCCCACGCCATCCTGCAGACCCGCCGCTGTAATGCCACGGGACTCAAAGTCGGCTCCATCTGCAAGTACAAGTGCCGACCGGGCTACCACATCCCCAGCGCCGACAGCCCCAGGAGGTGGGCCGCCCGCAGCTTCAACGGCTTCACCTCGCCCCTTATTGTTCTTATACTAATGTATGCGCGTGTTTGTGTGTGTTTGTGTTTGTGCAATTGTGTGTGTGTGTGTGTACACGTGTGGGTTTTGTGTGTCGGGTGTTTGTCAACAGGCGGGCATTCACGCGTCAGTGCACGGAGGACGGGAGCTGGCAGCCAGCAGCTTGCGTGCCCGTGACGTGCCAGCCGCCTCCGGCTGTTTTCCACGGCAGCTACCAGTGCACCAACGGCTTCCAGTTCAACAGTGAGTGC
>NC_135213.1:38165520-38223020 GCF_052324685.1 Brachyhypopomus gauderio
CACACACACACACACACACACACACACACACACACACACACATGTAACATGCTCTGTTTCAACACTACTCTTCTGTCTTTGGTAGCCTTTCATGGGTGATAACTACTGTGATGCCATCAACAACCGCGCATTCTGTAACTATGATGGTGGAGACTGCTGTTATTCAACTGTTAAAACTAAAAAGGTGAGCAAACACATTTATTTAACAAAATGATTCCTACAAAACTTGGCCGTACTGTGTACATCAGCAGAGTTGTGGTGTGGGAAGACGTGGGGGAGGAGGGGCGGTCTAGAGCTGGTGAGGTCATCCTTCTCCGCTGTTCTCTGCTCCACCAACAGACCTATTCCTGATTGATCAATGATCAACATTAGATTGATTGATCAATGGTCAAGATTAAATTCCAGCTGCTCCCCACAGATTGATACTGATGATGGTGACCCATGACACCAATGAGGGATGACTTTTATTTTGTTCTGTGTAGATTCAATGTACCTCAGACCAGCGTCCACAGAGGAGTGAACAGTTTTTACTTCTCTTATGCTTGTTGTCTTGTTTTATAATCTTTTGTTTTCTTATTTTCTGGTGGTGGTATTTTTGTTGTTTGTTTATTTTGAGGGGGTTGTTTTGTTTTGTTTTTCAGGCTTCCTAAGGATGTGTTATGCTTTTATAATGGAGGGAGAGAAACTGAACCTCTTTAGAATTACAGCTCCCTCTTCCTGTAAGCAGACAGGCTCGTTGAACTGCTCTGTGAAGCCAAAAACATGAGAGAAGGAAAAGATGGCTCCTTTGGCTTTAGTTGTAAAATGTTTCCCAGTGGAATTGTTGGAAAACCTCTAGTACCAGCATATGGAGCTGGTTTCTGAAGGCTTTAGTACGCCTGTACTTAGTACTGTTTACTTTAGTACTGTTCTCACTGAATTTGTCTGGTCACACCTAAGTACTACGCAAGCAAATAAACTAAACATGTTATCTGCCAAAAAATAAGCTTCTGACCAGCTGACTAGGGCAGCTGACAAGATTTCCTGAGTTGAAGTAGAGATTTATTAAAGGAGACAGTATTGTCAAAGGGCTGAAGGGAGAAATCTGAGACTGTGAACATTTGAGATACATTTTTAAAGCTTGGTCAGTTCAAAAAGATTGAAAATTGGTATAATCATTCCCTTTTAGCAACTTTGTTTTGTTTCTTCTGTTTTTTTTTTTTTTTTTTTTTTGACCAGCCTTATATGAAAGACATTTGACTGATTGATCTTTTACTGGAGTTATGTTGGTAACCATTTTAGCGGTCTCTGAGAATCCAGAGCATTGCTGCTTTGCTCTCATGTTCTAAGCCCAGCCTGCATTGTACCGCAGCTGTGTTGTAGATTTGGATAGTGTGTCTGTTTGGATCCCGGATTCCAGAACGTCGCGACACACGTTCATGGGCCCAACCTGGTGTCAGCCAAGGTCTTTTCTTCCCAAACACTCCATCAATAGGGCATAACTGCTCTCCCCGGACCCACTGGGCTATTAGGAGAAGCTGGTCAAAGGGGCCGTACTAGAGAAAGAGAGGCGAGTGTGACCCGCTGCATCCTCGAGCTTCTGTGGGCCAGGGTCATGATGAGACCACGGCTTTGTGTCCAGCATGGGGTGCTTGAGGGAGCTACAGAGGCCAACATCTGTGTCGAGATCTGAATCACTATTATTAAATCAAATTACTAAATTGTAACAGTATTACTGTAATATGGAAAATGTTTGCAAGAAATGCACATTTACATTTCTGTGATTAGTGGAGCTATCTAGCAATCTAGATAGTGATCATGTAAGATAACGTCATGTAGTTTAAGCCCAAAATTAACATTTTAAACCATATTCCCATGCAAAACCTTGTAGACAAATCGTAGCTAGGTAGATAAAACTACAACAACATTAAACTCACAACATTTATAGGATGTCCAGACACAAATTCCACAATTATATATGTAATGTAATTTGGGACAAACCGCTGTTTTGAGATCAGGCTAAAAAAAACACCATTAGCACCATCAAGTGGTTCACCTCACAATCAAGTATTTCACCTCACCATCAAGTAGTTCACCTCACAATCAAGTGGTTCACCTCACAATCAAGTAGTTCACCTCACCATCAAGTGGTTCACCTCACCATCAAGTAGTTCACCTCACCATCAAGTAGTTCACCTCACCATCAAGTAGTTCACCTCACAATCAAGTGGTTCACCTCACAATCAAGTAGTTCACCTCACCATCAAGTAGTTCACCTCACCATCAAGTAGTTCAGCTCACAATCAAGTGGTTCACCTCACAATCAAGTGGTTCACCTCACAATCAAGTGGTTCACCTCACCATCAAGTAGTTCACCTCACCATCAAGTGGTTCACCTCACAATCAAGTGGTTCACCTCACAATCAAGTGGTTCACCTCACAATCAAGTGGTTCACCTCACCATCAAGTAGTTCACCTCACCATCAAGTAGTTCACCTCACCATCAAGTTCCTTACATCAGTGCATGGCTGTAAGATGAAAGCTGACTGTTTGCTCATAATACTCCCATGGAGACTGTTGACAGAAGGCACACTTCCCTGCCTTCTGGTTGGCTGAGTGACGTCAATATGGATAAGGTTAGTGGCTCTTAGAATTGTGAGTGCAAAAAATTTTGATTTGTTTTGTTTTGTTTTATTTTGTTTAGGTTTTGGCTTGTTTTGGCCTTCTTCTGAAGTTTCACTGTCAGCATTGCTGAGGCTTGTTTTCAGACTTGTTTCACTCTTGTGAAACACATGATATTTATACTATCCAGATGTCTGGGTGCGGGAGAGTAACTGGGGGGAAAAGCAAGGCTGTGTTTGTCGTACCTGACTTCAGCTTTCGAAGTCATCTTCTCCAAAACACACCACGCTTTGAGTCAAACCACGCTTGAAACAGCCTGTATGGGTATGCCCTTTTGGGCCAGCCCTGCCTCCAAACATTTATGTTGCAGAGTCTTTAAATGGCTCTGTCTAAGCGCAGAGAGCGGTCTTATATGCATTTACTGAAAAGAGAAAAAAATGCTGTGACCCACAAAATATAGCACCAGAATATAGCACCAGAATATAGTATATTAGTCTGTGAAAGTGAGTTGAAATAGGATGCGTTCTGATATGTTTAAGTTCTCATTTTTTTTCCCTATGGCTTTTATACAACGGAAGGTTAAAATGATTCTCAGTCAAATGTATCTGGCTATTAATTTCTGCTGTGAGCGTAGGTTGAGATAATTACTCCTTCAGGACGGACGCAGGACCTGGAGAGAATGTGTAATGGCTTCTGGTCACCACAGCCCTGTTTGTTTTCTTTTTCTGACCCCCCCTCCAAATTCTGAAGATGCTTGAGGCAGAAGAACCATTTGTGCGTGTGCACGCACGCGACAACCCGGTTCTGTGTTGGCGGGCTGTAGTGGGAGTCATGACGATGGGTGGGGGGGGGGGGGGGGGGGGGGGGGGGCTCTCAGTCCCTGCTTATGGCCATCATGAATGGGCTGGATTTATAGCTGGGAAAATCCCCCGTGGTGTATGGGGACACCGAGAGGAAAGCCCTGGGTGTTTCGCAGGGCAACGAGAGGCCATTGCTTCCTCCGCCGCTCCCTACACAAGAGAGGCCTTGTTCCTCTGTGCCGTGTTTGCGGAATCCCCCCCCCCCCCCCCCCCCCCCCCCCCCGTGCTGGGACCCTGCGTTGCCTCCTGCCTGACATGTCTGCTCAGACACTCAGACCCGCAAGCAGAGGCCTGCAGACCTGTGGAAGAACTGGAAACCCCAGGAAACAGTGTGCTACTGTTTGCACATAAAGTGAAGAGAGACGTTAGTGTAAGTGTCCTGTGCTAGGGTCCCGGGGCAGTGTCTGGCTTTGACGGGAATGGGCGGAGCTTCGGGACAGCCCTCTTACCCCGTAACATTCCATTTGGTACTGTACAAGACAAATGACCGGTTCGTATTAATGCAAAAGTCGTGTTGTCACAGAAAAAGAGGTCTTTCTCATAATCTCAGTGCACATAATCTCAATCTGTCCAGCTGGTATTACAGAAGTGGAAAGATGTGGGTGGCATAACTCTGATGCTGGGTGTTTTCCAGGTGATCCCGTTCCCCTTGTCCTGCGACACCCAGGACGATTGTGCTTGTCGGGACCCCAGAGCCCAGGAGAATGGCAAACTTCTGCGTCATCGCATGCCCGGCTGAGGCCAGGGACACCGGCATGCAAAGCAAGCAAGCAAGCAACAAACAAACAAACAAACATTCCTTTCCATGCTGCTTACAAGAGGGTCAATCCACTCACATCATACTCCGACACGCCCACTACCCCGTTCTTACCCTCCTGCCCCATCCGCCAGAACATTCTGCCCCAACAAACATACGATACCATGTCACAGCATACGCAGCGTTCACACACCAGTGAATCTGTTTTGGGTTGTTTTTGTTTTGTTTTGTGTTTTTAGGACCCAGCGGAACCGAGCATAAATGTCACCCACACAAGCTTGGACCTGACAGCTTTACTGATTTTATGTTTCCGTTGTAATTTGTATGGTTGCATCACCTCAAGGTTAAATTTAAGTGCATGTTATGTACTACTCAACATATCAGAAAGGAACGCAAACAGAAAGCTTGTGTATGTTAAACTTAAATGCAGATAAATAATTTATTATTAATAAGACAAACACAAACAATTAAGAAAAGTCATTTCCTGACTGACACATACCCCCTGAGGACTCAACATACACAATTTATTCAGTTTTCTTACTGTATAACTGCGCCATTTCAACAAGCATTCCTGTGGACCAGGGCTTGCAGCAGAAGCAGTGGGGAGCCAGCAGTCTTGTGCAGGGCTGGGGGAGTCGGGCTAGCTGGCATGATGGCAAATCAGAGATAAAAACATAAAAAAACTCCACACAGCAGCTGATTGAAAGATGTGCGCACCTGAACCTGTAAAGTGTCAACTCAAATAGGTGCTAATCCAGTCAGTCACAATTCTAGCAGTGTGTGCGAGAGAGAGTGAGATAGATGGAGGGAAAAGAAAGAGAGAGAGAGAGAGAGAAAGATGTTGGGTCAGCACATCTGCTCCTTCTGGCTTTGAGGTTTTGGCCAAGTACCCAAAAATCTCTGCAGATTTGAGATTTTGATGGCAATTGTCATGCTGCATAGAGTCCAGCCGTGTCTCTTACCATAATGCATCGTTGTCTGCCTAAGCAAAAGTGTGCAAAACACACACACACATTTAGACACTTAGCCATTTGTGCAATTTCCCATCCTGGAAGTGAAAGCCTGTTCTGCATGTATGCACAAAGGCCTCTCTGTGTATTGGCTAAAAAGAAACAAAATACCTAGGTGTATTTGAACTTTGAACTCCCCTTAACCCAAACAGCATCACTTCCTCAATAATAATCTCAGAGTTTGCGCTTGGCCTTTGTGCAGTAGAATGGTATATTGAAAACACAGGCTCTCATTACTGAATGACATCACCTTTCATACCAAACCTAAAGCCAAAGAGCCAGCGTCCCTTCTGACTTACCTGAACACCTTACTGTGACTTTAAGAATGTCATTTGGAATTACGCAGTTGTACTTGTGTTGGTATATTCAAATGTAGCATTATCAGTATAGCAAAAACCTTCTGGAAAAAGTGTAAACCTTTGAAGAGAGCACAAAATACCTTCTATATCTAAAACAGACTCCTTCTGCCTTCCTGAAATTATGGGGTAATGTGTTTTCATTTTGGCTATGTTTGTATTTCTCATAGACGTTAGTTTAATAACATGTGTTGAAACTAGCATTTCCCATTCCTGTCCTTGGCCACCGTCACACAGTCCACATTTTGGCTCAATTCCAGCTCTCAGCACCACTACACCAGATATTCAGTGGTTTTTTTTTTCTTATTGTTTGGGTCAGGTGTGCTGGATGCCAGAGCAGACCAAAAGGTCCAGCGTCTAGGGGGGTGCTTTATGGCTGGATTAGGATTAGGAAACTGGTTCAAACCATTCTAAGGTGATCTGGAAATACTCTTTAGGGACTAATCTGATAAAGAAATTACTACAGTAGTCTGTGTCTGAACATCCGTCAAAAATATCTCGTCGATCCATCTGCTCTGTTCAAACATTGCGCACGCCTGTTCAGTCATGACGTCAGGAGCTGCAGCAAGGCTTCTGACCTTATCAGAGTCCTTCACCACGTCCATGAACTCTTTAAGAAGACATTCAAACTGTGGCTTCCCCCTGAGCATCTGTTACTGATAATGTGGGAACAGCGGTTGATGTTAAAACATTAAGTCACATAAGTGAAAGACTGCAGATCGCAGTACAGCCAGTTCAACAAGTGATCTGGGCAAACGGATCTTTCTGGGTGGAATTTGTAAAGAGATGGTCGCAATGTTTTTTTTTTTGTGACAATTGGAAGATCAGAATAGATGAACTATGTTGATTTGTTTATCATGTCTTTATAATTGGTGGTGTATCTGTAACCTGTATCAATATAAATCAGTATTTTATTCATTGACCTCAGTTACTACACTTGTATTTTTAAAGGTATGTGTCTATTAAAAAAAAGAGAGAGAAAAGTATATTGTTTACCATGAGAAGGCTGCTATGGTCAGACAGGTAATCATAATTGTTACATGAAATAATGTTGGTATTGTATTGCATCATGTATCCAAACCTATTTTTGATTTTTTTCCTCTGTTTGATTTTTAACATGTTTTTTGGAAACTAATTATGGATGTAAAAACAAATAATACGAAGAAATGTGTGAACCTAACGAAGAGTCCAAATACAGTCAGAATACAGCTGTCATCCAACAGTCATCCAAAGGAAAACGCCAACCCAGTAGAAAAAATACATGGCAATAAACAGAATGGAAAGACAGTATAGGTTCAGTGTTAGAGTAGTGGGTTTGTTGTTTAGCATTCAAAAGTAGATCTGTGAGCAGTTTCTCAATGTACCGTGTAATATTTAGTCATTATAAATGTCTTTATACGTAGTGTTAACCTGTATGCTATTGTATGTAATAATTAATACGAAAATACTGCTGGTTCATATTTATATCACTAGGAGAGGGTGCCTACAACAAATGTCCATACGTGTGCAATGATATGACCCAGTACGGAAGCCTGTTGAGGCCACACATCGAGTCATACCTCAGAGCCTTTCCTGTATGTGTCTTCTCTTATTTTCTGAAAATGAGCTTAAAACCTCAACATTTTTCATTTTGGTAAAATATTATGTTAATCCAATTTTCTTAAGCCATGAAAAACTACATTGAAGTAAAGTCTGATACAGTCTGATACAGTCTGATAAAGTCTGATACAGTCTGATAGTCTGATACAGTTGTTTGAAACATTCTACTGTAAACAGGATCCTGTCGCTTTACCTCATGCTGTAATGTTTGCTGCTTACCTAGTCAGTATTTTAGTAATTTAAGTCACTTAGCAATATATGATGTTGTAAATAATATAATTATTTATTAAGAATGTTGTTGTTTTTATTTATATTCACAGTGTTCATCTAAGTTATTATTTTTATTTCTATGTAAAAGTTACTTGGTGTGATTGAAGGTTTTTTTCCCCACTCTCTCTCTCTCTCTCTCTCTCTCTCTCTCTCTCTATAAATCCATACATTTCAGTTAAAACTACAGATCTAACCTTACTGCTAACAGAATAAATTACCTGTGTTTTGTTTCTCAGCCACGCTTGCATCAGTTAAATTGATCCACTTCTCAATGTTACAGAAATGTCATATGGGGAAGAAGCTGTACTAAAGTCCCTTTGGTGTATTGAATCCATCTCGTTTTAAATTCCATACATGAGTATATTCTGTTTGAGGGTGGGGAGTATGTCTAGGGAGCATCTATTTCCTGTGTGCGTGCGTGCGTGCGTGCGTGCGTGCGTGCGTGCGTGCGTGTGTGTGTTTGTATGGATGGCCTCCTGCTCAGTGTCCCTCTATAAGAAATCAACATCAAAATTCATTTTTAGCATTATGAATATATTCATAAATAGACAGGCATACCTCAGAAAGCAATTTTATAGTTTTCATACAAGTTAATTATTCCAATTGTTCTCCAGTTTTTTTCTTCCAGTTTACATTTTAATGTTTTGATATATTTATAATTGTTTGACAGTAGATCGGTCCATACTTGTTTTCTACCTGAATTGTGAACTTTTAAAGTCAGTGTGATAAACACGGACGTAATTTTGGGGGGGGGACACTTTTTCAAAAGCCGGTTTTGGCCCCCCCCCAGTTTTTACGGTTAAAACCAAACATTTAAATAGCGACAAATCCATGCCCCCCCCCCCACTTTTGAAATCAAAATTACGTCCATGGTGATAAATGTTGTTTAATGACATACCTACATGAATATTTTTACAATATTAAATCAAGAATGGCCCTGTAAGCATGAGTAACCTTGAAGATTGTATTTGAGAAAATAAACTAACTAAATAAAAAGGTATTCAGGTCATTCAGGTATGATCAGTTTAGTAAACCCCCAGCAATCAGTATTTCAAAAATAATTTATTTACACTACTTACATAATTATTATTGCATTATGTGTTAGAGTGCTTTTCTCCTCTTAACATCTCATAACATTTATTCTGTACATGAATGATAGAGTTTCTGGTACTGCATAAATGAAAACAGGATGACCATAGCTAACAGCTACGGTGTTTCTCCTCCCTGATGTGCTGTGTGGCCATACAGGTCTTGATGCAGGTGGTTAGAGCTGTAGATACACACTCCATAAGCACTGGTCTCCAAAAACACTAGTTCACAAATCCACTTTACTCTGTCTACACACTTGATGCACTGGTTCACAAATCCACTTTACTCTGTCTACACACTCGATGCACTGGTTTGGGCACTTACCACACTTTTTTTTAATCAGTTGACTTACTTTCATTTTGTCAAGTCTCCCATAGTGATCATTGATGTTTTATTGTATTTTTTTTCATGCAACAGACAACTGGTGTACTGTATATTTTCAACTCCTCAAGCATTAATAATAGTAAGAACATTAAGTTTATTTTTTTCTGCTATGTATTATTTAGACAATAAACACTGGTTAAGTCAACATAATTGTAAAGTTGGTGATTAATTACATGCACTGAATACACTCGGGCAGACAAATGTGTAGTACACACCCACACTTTAAGATGAAGCTGTGAACAGATCTTAAAGCCCCAAAGTAAACTACAGAGACCTGCACAAGTGATCCACCTCCAGAGGTGTCAATTCCAGATTCAGAAAGTAAAAGTCCTCACCAGGATTTTGCTCAGGCCTCCTGGATTGTGTTGATTCCACTAATTTTACCTGGATTGCACTAATTAAGCTTGAGTAAAATCCTGGTGAGGACTTTTACTTTCTGAACCTGGAATTGCCACCTCTGTTCACCTCTCTAAGTAGCTACAACTGCCCACACTGTATCTTCTACGCCTCTTTAAGCTTCAGCTCCTGTCTTTTTGGAGATAAAAATCACTGCTTGATTCTACTCTTACTCCAACATCATCTCACAGCACTTCAGTTCTAACTCTGTCCATGTAGCTCTATGATCAGTGGGACAATCTTGCATCAATCTGAACACGCAATGGGAGAGACATGTCCAGTTCAGTCCCCTCCATTTGACCCTAATAACCCCCTGCCTCCGGGCACTCAAACAGGGGCCTGCAAGCCCAGGCCAGACCCTGTAGAGCTCCCTGCCACTGGAGAAAGTGTCCAATGGGGCCAGGGAGAGGGGCCACTGCTGGAGACCCAGGTTGGAGTGAGAGGGTGAGGGGAGAGAATACTGCAGTCCAGACAGGTCCTCCCTGGTTGGGAGGGAAGCCCAGTGCTAAGGCCACCAGCTGTTGGTACTTATCTGGGGGCCAAAGAGAGGGACTGGAGACCAGACTAACACCAAGGCTGTGTGATAAGCTTGCTTTGCTCAGACTGTTGAGTGTCTGCGTCACAATATAGAAAATGTGCTACATGTGCTAGATCAAGGACAGTGAGCCTGAGAGTGTAAACATTTTTAAAAACACATAAAATCTATATTGTCATTTAAAAATTGCAAAAGGTTTCAAGAAAAAAATTACACAATGCACTTATTAGTGTTTGTTTCATTTGAGTAACAAAGACTGGAACATAAACAGACAGGAAATCTAGCATTCAGCTTTTTTATATAAGAAAGGTAACTAACTTACAAATTTGCAATGCTCATTTTTAATACTCAAATGCTGTGTAAAACCCAGCATACACCAAACCTCCACTGGTTTACAATCTTTTACTGTAAGATGAAAATGTTAGTGCAAAATGGCTCTTTATGGGAAAATTGTAGTGGACTGGACCAAGATCAGCACAAAAAAGCCTCGATTAAAATTATACTACATCCAAAACAAAATCTGTTCTCCTGTGGCTATTGTGAGTCCAGTAAACACATGTGCCCTACTGCAGTCAGAGACCACTCCACTGGCAGGGCAGGCCTGGCTTACGGGACCTGGCTTACGGGATCTGGCTTACGGGACCTGGCTGAGGCTTTGTGGGTTCTTTCGATGGGCTCTGGAGCAACAAAGGCAGGCACGGGGCATGGGAGGTCACCCCGAGCCACGGCAGGTCCTGTCGGAGCTCAACGCCCAGAGAGAGGGTCTCCCCAGCACTCCATGAGGCAGGAAAAGATGAAGGACACATTTTGGAAACGAGCTTGACCTCAGGCAATTGCGGTGACCCGTTACGGCCGAGCGGGCGAGCTTGTTATTTTTCCTTGCCGTTGCGCAAGTCTAAATGCAGGCGGGAACCACCATGAATGGTGAGGCTGGTGGTCAGCGCAAAAAATATACAGCGCCGAATTCAAGAGCAATGGTTGTGACAAGAGTGGAGCTCACCGCTTCAGTGCCACGGTGACCCAGTTATGCTCCCAAATTTTACTGTGCTGAATATAAGACCTGTAATTCAGTTCCATGCCTGATTACTTTGTGTGATTTAACCATGCTATCAAAGGGTAAACACCCTCTTCTTAAAATTCCTAGGAAGTGCAGTTGTGAGAAAACCTTTGGGAGTCCCCTGGAACAATCTGAATTTCTAAATTAATGAGCAGCTCCAAAATCAAGATGTTTAAGTCATAATAAAAGGTCCTCACGTTTATTTAGCAAACAATGCAGAGAATATTCTGTATTTCTGTATATTTAGTTAACAAATGTTTTACATAATCGTAGACAAACCTCTGGAATAATGATCTCTTGCAATGAAGGTAATTTGTAGGTTTTCCAATCAAGTTCAAGATATTATCACAGCCTATTATATTATGTACCACTGTTTGCTGAAAAGCCTTCTTACATGCATTCTATAGACAAATTAATTTGAAATGGCAGGCATGAACTTTACAAAACAGGCATAATTCATTAAAATGCAATAACTAAAACATTATATATAGAAGGCAGACATTACGCATTAAAAAGCAATAAAAGCTCTTGAGTATCGATGCCTAACAAAATGATCCATCAGCGTATACGTCAGACAAAGCAATGACGGAGATTCATCTCCAGCTGGTCCAGCTGCTGTGTGAATATTGACTGATCTGAACCTTCTGACTTTGTCCTCAGAGACACAGAAACAGGAAGGACGTTCCTCAGAGGTCGCCTCCATCTACAGGCAAGAGGCTCTGTGTTTGCAACCTCAAAACAACCACAGCATATTATGATCAGTGATGGTGTTACATGATTGCTTTATAATATCAGCTTTAGTACCTCATTTAGTAAATATTTAATAAATATCATTTAGTACCTCATAAGTAAAGGCTCACAGCTCCAGACATCTTCAGGCATCACAGCAGACATCTCTTCATGATGTCAGTGACCTTGAGTTTACCATCAGGAAAACACTGAACAAGCTTGGTGTTCATTACAGGTTAATACAGAGGAAACAAACACTCCCTAAAAAAGAAACACTGGTGCCTGTTTGCCAGTGATGGCCTTTCTGCTTGCATATGGCACTAAGGCTGCTGTCTGACTTGGCGACTTTGGTTTGATTAAAATCAACCATTAGAGCCAGCGGCGATCCTGCCCTATGAATCCTGATGCACTGAGCAGGTCGGTCTTGGTCCACTTCCAAATTCTGGTGCAGTTTGTTTGAATTATGAACACAGTAAATACCAAATAGACACACAAAACCCACAAATGCATTTAAGCCCAGAGTAAATTATTGTTTTGAAAATTCAGTTGGTAGTCTAGTGGTTATTGTTGCAACTATATAAAAGCTGTTATAAAAGCTGTTAGGATGTCATACATATATATATATATATATATATATATATATATATATATATATATATATATATATATATATATATATATATATATATATATACATATATATATATATATATATATATATATATATATATATATATATATATATATATATATATATATATCAGTAGCGAACCGTGACCTTTAAACCTGGGCCCGCTACCCCCCCCCCCCCTCCCCCCCGAAATTTTTTTTTTCCTTTCTTAATAAACTAAATAAAGAAAAACTGAGACGACAGTACAGCTTTAAAAACGCAATAAACAATAATATCTGTACTAGATAACATCTTAAGCAAAATAAGTTTCCAAACAAAATAAGGTTCACAGCTCCGTGGTTCTCGGAAGCGGAATATGTAAACAACGCGCACGAGGACGTCAAAGGGATGAATCGAAACTAGCTAGCGATGGTGCTAACGACAGCTAGCGTCGCCACAGCGGGCGGAAATTATCATACAGTTAAGCCCGCCCACTAAGAGAGAAGATATGATTGGTCAATTTTGCTGTCATTTGAAACTGGTATTGCGCTGAATTATAACTGCCAGGCCCTCTGTAAACGAACAGCGGGCATCACAGTCCTGATAGGGGGAGACACAGGCTCACAGGCTTCCACTCAACCCCTCACCTTCCAACACAGATTGAATAGACACGGGTGAATATTTTATTTGCTTATATTTTTGTAATTGTTTAGATGTCGAATGTCAAACTGTAAGTAGATAAAATAGAATTGGATAATTATATATATAATGCTTTAAGAATATTTTAGGCCCTCTGAGAGGGCGTAGAGGGCCCTGACGGTTCCCCACTGATATATATATATATATATATATATATATATATATATATTCATTCCGCACACGCAAACACACACACAAATACATTTGAGATTCCTAATTTCATTGCTTCCGCAGCAACAACTGTCAACAGAAGCAGGAATGTCATTAATACAATGTCCATTAGCATTAGTATTAAATGCCTTGCCACTGGAAATGTCAAATCTTTAATATGTCAGTGTGAATCCTCACCTCAGCCCTGCTGGAATGCTGTGAATCTGAGGCAGACCAGTCAAGCATGACATCCCATAATTATACACAAACAGAAACAGTTTTGTATAGTGAAAGGGAGACAGAATTCCTTGTATAGAGGAAGGGGGAAATTTGATTGAAGTCATTGCCTATATGGGAGATTACAGCAGCAGCCAAATATAAGGGCTTCACATACTTTCCTATCATTGTTTAAAACATTTGTTGAACCATGACATGGAACCCTTTTGTGGTCCTTAAATATAGAAATAAATGCTTTAATCAGTTAATTAGACATTTATGTATTAGCACAAAGTTGCAGCCATTCAAAGACCTCAAAGCATAAAATCAAAACAAAACACATGGTCAGTATGCAATTGTCTGAAATGTATAATGTCATAAAGGTTTGCCCATTAAAATACAACTGTTCATTTACAGAACTATTTTGTTAATCACATAGCAAATAACTACAGTAATATAACTGTATTGGTTGAATTTGGATAAATGTTGAATTATGTTATTAAACGAGGAAGGAGAACATTACAGATGAAAACTTTTTTTACATTCACACATTAAACATGCAATGACTGAAAAATGGCTAGTTTAATTTTATTTGACTCATTGTGATCAGTGTCCTGCCAGTCACATTTGGAGCAATGATAGGGGTTGAAATATGATTAATCTGCCTTTTTCATATCCATCTCCTTGACCACCCCTTCCTCATCACTGCGGACCCCCACGGGAACACCTTGTTTTGATTTTATTTCCTGGTTTCCTTCCATGTGTGCTTTTATTTTGAATTTCCTTTCGCGTCTACCTTCACGTGCCATCATTGTTCTCCGCCTCCTCATTAGTGTTATTCACCTGTATCTAGATTCACTCCCCACTTCTTCCTTCCTTCCTTGTGATTGTAGTTAATACTATGTGGTTGTTGTCTCTAGTCTTGTTTAGTGTATCTGTGTTTGATATTGTCTTGGGTGTAATGGGTCCACATTTGTGTCCAATCTCTAACACATCCGAGTTAATCAAGGTACATTAACAAAGATGTGACGAGGTCTATAGCATCTTGCTGATAGCAGGGTGTTGGCATAGAGGTCGGCTCTCAAACATCATGTGAACTCCAAACATTTTGAATCCAATAAAAACCAACGTATTCACTGGGGAAACAGCAAACTCTACACATATTGACTTGGACAGGTAAGACCTATCAAATGGAAAAAACATCCCTTAAGGAAATAAATCCTAGATCAGTGACTTGACCCCCTTTTTCTCATCACTGGATAAAATGTTGGGCTTTGGTACCAAAGTGCGCACAGACTCTATAGGCTATGTGAGATTTTTATGGGACTGTGCTGAGACCCACAGAACTGCTGGTTGCGGAAGTTGGACTGTCCAGCGTGCCGACAGCACATTTTCCAGAAGATTGGGTTACCCTCCAAATTTCTCCTGGCTTCCAGTCAAGACATGGGGCCATCATCCCAACCTGGATGCCTACATAGTTTGCTGTTCCCATATAATTGCACAAATACAGTTAAGGCAAAAACATGCACTCGCTGTTTGTGTTTTTCCTTCACTTTCTACAATCACCTCCACATTCCCTGCAGTTCTGTGTGCTCTCTGCTCTCAGATACCATATAAACCCAGCCAGAAGAGAAAAGCATTAAACCACTATGATGAAATTCCACATATACCATTTCATTGAGAGTATGTGACATATTTTATTATATTTGCTTAGGCAATTTTTTTCTTTAAACAATGAATGTAGAGATTCATTTTGCTTTCATTGAAAATTACAAATACCTTTTGTTAAAAGTTAAAGCTATTACGCGTTGTGTGTGGTGGAACTGCTGTAATTTTGAGAAATGTTGTGGGTGGATACGATGTTCTGCAATCAACTTTCACCATCAATGTAGACGTCTTATGAATGAGAAGATCAGAAGGTGGAGAAGCTGGCACTGGGATGCACCTTGAATGCTTGTCTCTTCTATTTACATTAATTAGACAAGTATAAAGTTTTCAGTGATTATATTTTACGTCACCCACCATTGTGATATGCTGACAAAAATAAGGTAAAAGTTTTGAATGCATGCAGAGGACATCCTACTAGTCCAATGGATGTAGAGAAAAAGAAAACTTGTGTTGATCCTCCTGTATTATTCTACATTGCAGAACATGAATGCTAGCAGACAATGCTAGGAGACAATGCTAGCAGACAATGCTAGCAGACAATGCTAGGAGACAATGCTAAGAGATGATACAACAGCATAACAGAAGAGGTGGATCTCTCTCTAGGCTTGTTTGTAAAGGTGTTTGCAGGAGCTGTATGTTTTGTGCCTTACAAGTCAAAGTAAATCACAGAACGTCATAAATCAAGGTGAAAAAATCCCATTGTTTAAATTACAAAATCGTAAAATATATGATGATCCCTCTCAAGGATCTGATCCTTCAGACCCGGGACACACACAGTGCTTCTTTCCTGCTCACTAGTTGGGCTGATATACAATGTTAATATAATGTGATCTCAATCTCATTTAGTTTTTTTATTGGGGAAGGTGTTTTATCATTAGGGACATCCTCCGTAACTCCCCAAGGTGTGTGTGTGTGTGTGTGTGTTTCCTGCTCATTTGTGTAGCTAATCTGGCTAGACTCCATAGCTCTTAGCCCTCTCTCGGTGACACTTGCCAATAGGTCACTAGAACAGTGTTTGACTGTGAATATCTGAGCTCCATCTTAACACAACATTGCAAACATACAGAATATTATTGTTCCTTCATCTGTGTTGAGAGAATCAGACCAAAAACAGTCTACACTAACAAAGGGAGCGTACCATTTCTAGGGGAGCGGGGGGGTGTCGGGGCCAGTGTTGTGCACAGCTCTGAGAACTCACGCGCTGTCTCTATGAGATGAACAATACACAGCTGCTTGGTATTAACCAGGAATTTTGTTTGGGAGGTGGTAGAAGGGAGGCAGACATGTTGTGGAAACCCTTTAATCTTTTGTTTTGCTTGTCAATGAAAACCCGATGGCCAGCATCAGGTGAACACTTGTATGACGGGGAGGCAGGCCGGTTTGTTTGGAAACGGCACCGTCTTGTTGTGTTTTCATTTTCAAAAAGGAACTTGGTCCCTGACTGCTGTGGTCGTTGTCGATATTATTTATTTCCAATCATCATGCTTGCTCAAAACTGATAAGATCAGGGAAGGAGAAGAGTGTGAGATTTGTAAATGTTGACATGTTTGTTTGAAGTGAGGTATATATGCAAACCAGAAATCAAGTCAGTATGCTTATTAGTACCCACAGAGGCTCCCTGACTGAATCGGAATGCCTTGTTTATCCAGTTTATGTGCTGGGGAAAAAAAACAGCAAAAGGATCATCTCTACAGCCAAAAATCAAATGCTTCCCACGTTGGTTTGATGGCCTCCTGGTATTGTGATACTGCCGAGTGCATTTGTATACACAGGCTCAGAACATTAAGGCTGGTGTCAGACAGCCAACCTGCAGAGGCTCCCTTGGTTACAGCCATGTCCTGAAACGACCCCTCCACGGCACCTCTGATGAAAACAACATTTGCTGTTTCCCTCCCAAATCTGTCATCTGCATCTACAATGCCTCATCTGGGCCAAACATTTCACTTACCACCACAGGGCAGGAGTTCTGTCTTCATGTTGCTCATGGTCATAAAAATAAGGAACAGGGCCAGTTTAGGGCTACATTCGTATTATTATAAAGTCACATTGTTCAATCCAATTTTTTTTTCTTTATTATTTGTGATTTGTCGATCCTTAAAAATTCCCATGCATTTGTTTACCAAAACAACACGCATGCGCACATTGATAGGTCTTGGACGAATCACTTGCGTCATCTAAAAACAGATATTTCTGAGGCCGCTCAAGGTATTAAATCCAACAAAATGGACGCGCTAGTAGCTCATGTATGTGTCGCATGCTGTCGCTCCGTTGTTATTTCTTCCGGCGCCAGGTGACACATTTGCATATAGCGCCTCAAAAGCGCGAGAATGCCTCCTTCGCACACAAAAAGATGGAGAAGCTAGTTTTGTTGGTTTAAGAACACCTCTACACTGTACAACATTGTACACAAAAATTATCCCATTTGAACGTGAGAGTCTAAGTCTGTTTAGTTTGAGATAATTTTTAATGACAGTCTTGTTTTTTGCTTGTGTAGTTTTGCCGTACTCTTGCTGTCTAATGTTTACATGTTTAGACCCGCCCACTTCCTAAAAAATAACTTGTTTTTCCTATTATATATTATATCTATACATAAGATATATATTTTATCAGTGTTTTGTTTGAAACGCTGGTAATCTTCAGATATGAAATAAATTATTCTTGCTTAACGAATGTTATGCTACCTGCCAGTTTACACACCACAAGCTACCTGTTGCAGTGCTGCTGGAAAAGTGTAAATTACATTTGCTGTCTGTAAATGGTACACACACACACACACATCAGACATTAAAGACAAGTCTATGCTGAATTATGTATATACTCGTCAAGTATATACATTGAGATGTCAACTGCTTTTTATCTAGTTGTATAGCTTAGATTTTTAGCTGTAAAATTTATTTCATTGTTGGCTACAGGCAAGGATATAGGCTAGCAAAGGCTAACTTTTATAATAAAATTTGGCTCAAGTTTTCACTGCACTACAAACTGACTCGATGTGCTTGACCCATCGTGCACCACATGGCTGTGTCTGACAGAACAAATGCTTCCCTTTGAAAAATGGGATCTTTTGCATTGCATGTTCATGTCAGACCATTGTAACCACACCTTAAGACCACATATGAAAGGAATAAAATCGAATTTGAGTCACTTCAGGTTAGTAATGTGAACAGAACATTTCACTTTACTAACCTGAAGTGACTCAAATCCAATTCCTTCCCTGAATGTGACACAAATCTGATTTATTTTAGGATGTGTGGGCACACAAATCCAATCTTTTCAGATCAGATTTGGGCTACTTTTTATGTGGTCATAGATTGGATTTGTATCTGATTTGTGGCCATGCAACTTGTATGAAAATGGATTCATATTTTTGCCTCTGAATGTGTACTGGTATCTTCAAAACAGCAATAGTGGAGAGCAACGAGTTGACCGTTTCCAGTCCTCCAGAGCAAAATGTGAAGCATACATGAGCTACTAATGTGTCTATTTTGTTTGTTTTACTGCCATGAGTTCAGGTCACTTTCAATTTCAGGCAAATGCAGTCTGAGCACCAATTTGAACAATGTGGCTTATAATGTCAGTGTAGCCAAAGTGACTCAAATGTGTTTTGTATGTCACAGCCCTGAAAAATAAAAACAGAATCTGGGTTTGAATTTGGATTTGAGTCATTTCAGCCTGGTAATGTGAACACAGACTAAGTTTACAATCCACAGACATTTACTGGGCCATTTAATAGGACTATACCAAAGTTATTGGGCTTATATCGTGGTTAGTATATTAAAAGCATAATTTAGATCTTTTCAAGTTTCATGTTGTAATATTACAACAGGTATGACTGAACAGCAGTTACACATGCATCATTTGTTCATCTAAAGACACAATGACCATGTTTGCCTTCTCTTCAGCCTGATAATAGATGTGATACAAAAGTATGTCAAATACAAATGCTCACAAAAAGTGAATAAAACGGATATTTGGCTTTCTGGAGAAATTTAAGGAAAATGTAAAAAGTTGATGCTACAGTGATATTATGTCATGAAAGTAGGGCATTTAAGTAGAAGCATGTTTGGTTTCTTCAGCTCACACAATTTATTGAAACAAAATCTAACAATAGTGGTAGGTATACCCCAACAAAACATGTCAGTGTTTCAGTAACTTCCTGAACCTCTTTGTTAGGCGGCCAACAGGTCATTGAGGTTCTGTGGTACAGAGTTACAAGCTTCTACATGCCGACTCCTATAGGATCTTATAGGTTTTCTATGGGATTCAGGTCTGGAGATAATGCAGGCCACTCCATTTGAGGTATCTCAGTCTCCAGCAGTCAACGATGCGACCTTGATGAATTGGAGTATTGTTGTCCAGAAAGACAGAAGAAAACTTTAGGCCTCTGCTGTTCATGCAGAGGCACAAATAAAGAGATAATTACGTTATTGAAGTAGGCTTGTCACTGTAACATTCACAAAGTGCAGGGCAGTTTTGCATTGACTAAACACATCTGCCCACACCACCACCAAAGGCTCATCTGGTGACTGTGCATAGGTCTCTCCTTGATGTCTCCAACATCATGGGTGGCTATCAGTTCTTCTCAGAGTGAATTGACTTTCATTAGTGAACAGCACTGAGACTCACTGGCCCCTCGTCCTGCGTAAATGCTCTCTGGCCCACGCAGGACGATGACGTCTGTGCCTGGCGGTGTGGTCACGTACCCTTGCAAGTTGTCTAGCACACAGACCACTCTGATGTTAATGGTTTCGAATAGTCTGACATGACATTTGTGCGCCTTTCACCTTCCTGGAGCGTTGCATTCATTATCCAGTTCCACAGGAAGCATTCCTCAATGAAGTGGTCACCAGTGATGGGGTCCAAGGATGTCCACTCCTGTGTCTTTCTGTTTCAACCTGTTGATGACACTCTGTAACCCTCTAAGCTCAGTGGCCACTACCGTCTGAGAACATCCTGTTTAAAACCTCCCATTGGTGAGGTTCTGTTGATCATCTGTTAGCTGTCCTGTCGTCATGATGGGCTCATGTCTCAGGAGGACTGTTTCATTTCCAAATCTAATTGAACCAGGAAATTAATTGGTCGATTCATGGATCATGGACCTGTTGTGAATTTTGCTTTTAGGTTTCCTTCTTTTGCACAGAAAATTGTGCAAAAAGTTATGAAACGCTGAACAGTTGGACATGTGCATTCACAAAGTTTAGAGAAGATCACGTTAAGTTCATCAGTAAAAGTCGGAGTGCGTTTTAGGTTTACCCTGAAATTTCACCCAAAGGCCCAATATCTCTAACTTTTTGTATGTAGTGTATATTCTTTTTTCTTATTGTGATTGTTTTTTACAAACGTAATTATCTAGAGTGCTTCTCGGCAGCGGTCTGGTTATACAGAATCACTGGCCCCAAGACTTTAAACACTTGTGCATTTCTGTTTGCTTCTTTGGGTTGTTTGTTGCTGTTATTCTTGTTGTCACTGTTTTCTCCCTGCACACACAAGCACCACAACATCCTTCCACAAAGACACTGGCAGTAATGGAAGGGAAGTGAATGTCCGTTACCCCTTTTCGACCTCTCGAGCGCTAGATTTGAGCCACCGCATCGCTGCGTCACGAGAACGACCTCTTCCCACCGCAGCGGCTCTGAAACGACCTTCATAAAAGCAAAAAAGAAAAATAAAAATAAAAGCTAACGCTTTTTCATAATTGCCAAGATTTTTCAAATCATCCCATGGCTGAGTGAGTGACGCATACTTTGAGGTGAATGATGCGAAATGAAAATGTTCAGAGGATTGCAGGACTGCAGAGCAGGTTATTTACAGTGGGAAAGGGAGAATGTGAAACACATGAGGCCCTAAAACAACGTTGGGCATCAGGCAGAGCAGCGTGATGGTGCCTCACCCAAATGTGAGGGAACCGCACCATTATCACAAGGCCCTGGTGAACCTTTATCATTCAGACATAACCAAAGTTGGATCTGACGGGTCTACAATTCTAGACTCGCCACTACTAGCTATTTACGTTTATGTGAAATAAGCGGCACAAATATTCAAATTGGTTAACAACACCATTGTGGCTCATTTTATATTATCCCAAGCTGGATTATACTCTGACTTTCTCTCCTCACAGCACCTGAAGGCCATAGATGGGGTTGATGGATAGGCCTGTTGATTACACTGCTAAGCACAGCAGTGATGGTCCCATCAGGATCAGAGCTGCTCTTCCCATTTCTCCCACTGCCTGGTACAGGAACATCCACATGCTGGATGCTCATGCTGGACTGCACAGCACTGCGTCCAAATGCAGGTTCTGCTCCGCAGGGGCTCCAGGCCGTGCTGCCACCGGCCACGTTTGTGCAACTCCCCACGTGCAAATGAGCCTCCATCACAGACATTGCTGCCTTCACAGTCATCTCGCAGGAAGATTTCTATAGCTCACGGCCATAATCGATGTCTGTAAATTGGCCTTGATTGCATGTGTGAGAGAAAGAGGTAGCAGGGAGGAAGACTGAGGACGTACGCCCCTTTGAGGCACCGCAAGGAAGACTGAGGACGTACGCCCCTTTGAGGCACCGCGAGGAAGACTGAGGACGTATGCTCTTTTGAGGCACCGTGAGGAAGACTGAGGATGTACGCTCTTTTGAGGCACTGTGAGGAAGACTGAGGACGTACGCTCTTTTGAGGCACCGCAAGGAAGATTGAGGACGTACGCTCTTTTGAGGCACCGCGAGGAAGACTGAGGACGTACGCCTCTTTGAGGCACTGCGAGGAAGACTGAGGATGTACGCCCCTTTGAGGCCCCATGAGGAAGACTGAGGACGTACGCTCTTTTGAGGCACCGCGAGGAAGACTGAGGACGTACGCTCTTTTGAGGCACTGTGAGGAAGACTGAGGACGTACGGCCCTTTGAGGCACTGTGAGGTAGACTGAGGACGTACGCTCTTTTGAGGCACCGCACACTCCATGCATGCATGTGCACAACAGAGCATGTGGGAATAGATGCAGAGATAGAGAAAGAGAGTAGTTGTGAGAGATGGAGATAGAGAGTGGAACAGAGAGAGAGAGAGAGAGAGAGAGAGAGAGAGAGAGAGAGAGAGAAAGATAGAAGAAGCTGCGCCTTTAAGAGATGGAGAAAGCTGGCTCTGTGCCCATTCTCCAATCTGCTGATGATGATGTGAGGAAGGAGCCTGGATCCATTTTTAGCGATGAGGTCATCCTTTACGACTAGAAAAAAAAAATACTGAAAGAAAGAACGTAGCCGTAGACGGTGTCGTCAACGATCCTGTCTGGTCCTGTCAGCCAGTATATGGTCGGTCCTCCCAAGATCACCCACGTCTGCCTCTGACAGTCTCTGACATTTTAGCCCTTGCTGCATTTTGCAAGAGATTTTTCCATCAAGGGAAGGACGGTCTTGATTTATGACATTAGGGCAACAGGTTCTGATTGGCGCATCATATGGGCCGAGTGTCTGCAGGTGCATGTTTGAGGCGTGTTGAGAATGCCCTTCACTGTACTCATAAATAAAAAACGAAAGACGAAAATATAACAAAAATTCCTAATGGTGTGAAACGTAATGAGTTCAGTCCGTCCTGCCTTCTAAGTGGCTTCCTGAGGCTCAGGTGTATGTGACATCAGTAAATGTTTCTAATTCAGACGAAGAAAGACGTTAGTCTGTGTGTCAGTCAAGCAGAGTGAAGCTTGAGTGTTTATCCTAGCGTAACCTTACATTTGAACAGAGGATCTACTGCACGTACACACAAACATATATACACACACACACACACACGTGCGTCCAGACAAACAGACACACACACACACACACTGCCCTCCCATCCCCCAAATGGTTTGTCTAAATATAGACTGGGCAGTACAGCTGTGTCAGAGGAGAAAGCAATGATTACAGCGCCATCTACTGGGTCAAATATGTTTTTAAAAATCCATAACAAAGATACCTTTGGGAAATAGTTTTTACAACAATATAAAGATACTAATGTGTGGTATTATATATAGTGTGTGTATACATGATCAGCCTGATATATAATTTTAAAAAGGAAAAAAGGATATATATATATATATATATATATATATATATATATATATATATATATATATATATATATATATATATATATATATATATATATATATCCTGGCTTTTTCTCCTGAATCCAGTTTCACATCATAATTATTATTGTTTTTATTTCATTACCCATGTCTAATTTCCTGTAATTTGATTTTGTAGCATATTATCCCTCAGGGTTAGATGAATGTATCCATCTCAAAGCTTTTTTGAAGAAATTCTTCTACCTAAATAGCTGTCACACCTACAGTTTAGCCTTATCCAAACAGTAAGTACAGTGTGGTTTAGTGTTCTTTTAAACACTGAATATTTCCTAGGGATAAACGGGGCCTGCAGCCAATAAATCATACAGTGACCCATTTAGCACCTCACAAACCGAGGCCTCACCTGTCCAATTTGCATTAACACACCTCCATGATCACACTTCTGTCCAATATCTGCTCACGTTTGATCATGTTTTACCAAAAAGGTTTAGCCAAAAGCCAAATCAGTACAGGCTGCCTGAAACCCTTTCATGAGTAACGTATGATATCTTGAGTACAACTAGCTGTACAAAGACACAAACAAACATATTTCATCAATTTGTTTTGACTGGTGGTTTGTTGGTTTGTCATAGCCTTTACTGCCCTCTAATGTTAAAGCTAGAAAAGCAACCTGTAGAACACAAATTAACATTCACTGCTAGTGACCACGTTGTAAATGTCAAATAATTCAGAATGCAAAATACTATTAATGTAAAATGGAGTTATTCTTTAATGTAGCTTTATTCAGTCTGAATATGGGACATACTCAAAGCAGGAAGTGGATAATAAGGCCACAAATAAATACAGCAATATTAATCACACGTAGGATGTGCTTACGTGGAATTTAGAGAAAAGAAAGCAAAGTATGCATCTTCGTTGCCAGCAGGCTGAATCACAGGCCAAAGAACTTTTGCCCAAATTAACACAGAATTCCGCATTTCTGATGTTTATGCACAAAACATGTTACTCAGTAGCGGAAAACAATTACAGTTCCAATGAGGTTTCATTTTTGTTTAATCTCAGATGTACGCTTAAATAACGACAGACTCCCTACAAACAGAATACTCCATATATATCCATATTTCCAGCAAAACAAATTGCTAGTCTATATTTTGGAAAATGACAACATTTGCGTTGCCGTGATATTGTACTACCTGCCTGTGTATAAAGATAAGAAATTGTTCACAGAATGGGAAAAAGATGTAGTTCTGATGAGTTCTGACGATTTGTGAGGTCTCGAGGCTGCTGATTTGGACAGGGGTATTGTGTATTGCACTTTTAAATTAAACAGGCAAATCTCTAGGAATTTGTAGAAACTGATTGACATTAAAGGTTTTATTGTAGTTAGGACTAGGGTCTGATTTTAAAGGTTTGTTTTATTGTAGTTAGGACTAGGGTCTGATTTTAAAGGTAGGTTTTATTGTAGTTAGGATTAGGGTCTGTTTTTAAACGGTTTGTTTTATTATAGTTAGGACTAGGGTCTGATTTTAAAGGTTTGTTTTATTGTAGTTAGGACTAGGGGCTGAATTTACAGATTTGTTTTATTGTAGTTAGAACTAGAGTCTGATTTTAAAGATTTGTTTTATTTGTAGTTAGGACTAGGGTCTAATTCAGTGGCCTCAGCTTCTCTTAAAGCTTCATTAGTGTGAAATTTAATAAAAAGCACTTTCACGCATTACATATCTTTGTGAAGACCTGCCATTTTAATCAGTCTATTTACAGTGAGAAAAGTCCAAAACACTTTTGAGTGCTTCTGAGTACTGAACATGTGGTTCTCTTTCCAATGGTGCCTTGTGTCTAAACAAAACATCAATCCGTAAAGCTATCTAAACCGGGACGCACAGGTGAAACGGCAGAGCTGAACTAAGGGCCAGATGGCTGCTGATTAAACCGCCCCATGTACCTGGGGCTCACGGTTAAAAAAAGGACTGCAGCAATCTGAAGCCGAACAGTACCAAGCTTCCCTCTCTGACCTTACCCAACATGCTTTTCACCCTTCACACACTACCTGTGAAGCCAGCATCTCAGTCCCAGCACTCGTGTTCACGCTTTTACCAGCATCATCCAGCAGGGGGCAGTAGGAGGTCAATGCAAACCCACTGGTCTAGAGCAATCGGTTCCCTCCAAATCAGCCCTGGGGCCAGAAAGAACTGATACATACAGTCCTGTACATCGGCCAGAGAGTATGTTAACAAACACTGACTATTGTCTTACTCCATCCATATAATACACAATGCCGTTGGGTCTTCATGGTGACCCTTTGGGGTCAGAGATGACAAGATTAGGGCAGCTCTGTGGTAAGGTTGGGTCTCTTTTGGTGAGTTAAGTCCATGTAGATGTCTGACCGAAGGAAGCGAGGGTAGGGGTCCTTCTCCATGAGTCCATAGATCCTACTCTGGGCCAGGTCGAAACATTCGGCACTAATGTTCTCCATGTTGTCCTTGGTCTGTTCCCGGGTGTACGAGTCCAGATTGACCTGGGGACACAGCACAGAAGCATGTGAACACCAGTGAGTAGGATCATGTGACCTCCAGTAAGCACCAGTGCCTTTAATAAAGCTGCTCCCAAAACCTGTGCTCATTACAGCATTACAACATTAAATCTGGAGTCTTGCACAGCTAAATATGTTCATTAAACAGTAGATGTATGATATTATTATGAGTTTTCGTTTAGCCTTATTATAGTCACTGGCAACTGAGTTTCAGTTTATACTTATTTTTTACACGTAATCACTTCTCTGGTGAATAAATACTTGATTTATTTTTACCCACCTCTTTGCATGACTTAATGGAAATGTATTCTGCGTATATTTTCTTTGCTCTGGAAGCCATCTTGGACAGAGACTTGATCCTCCTGTAGTCCTCACAAGCCAGCCAGAAATCCAGATTCTCCTCACTGAACTCCGTCTGCAGGAAGGAGCGGAACATCGTCTGCCCGTCTGACAGGGAGAAGTTGAGACGGAACGTGACGTCACAATGCATCCGTGCTGACATCACAATCATGATCCAAAGTAATCGCTGCTGTTTTCCATATTCCATTTAAAATGGGAACGCGATCGCGCAGTGCTATTTCATAACGCCCAATTCACTTTCCAACAAACTTACATTTGTGAGAGAGCAGCAGGTCGAAAGATTCGCCCCACTTGAGTGCCTCCTCTGGAGTCGGCCTGTTAATGGAACCAGTCAAAGTGCTTAACTACGGCATGATGCTCCACTGGTCACGTATTCACTAATATTTACTGTAGAACATCGTGATTTACTTTGACCCTGTTTTAACCACACCTGTCTCTAACGCAACTCATGATGTTACACTCGACTCGACACTTGATACATGAATGGCCACTTCAACGTTTCCTCTCTTACGTGGCATTGAAGTTTGTGCTTTGATACGAGGGCGTCTCTCGGAGCCGTAGTGCTGATAAACATTTCAAAGACCGTGACTCTTCCCAGCCTTGGAGCCAGAACAGTTAAAACAGGATGCCAACATCTGCACTCACTTGTCTGATTTGAGGGCCTTCTCCAGTCTGCTGGCTGGATTGCTTCCATGTTTGTCATTGCTTCTCTTCCTGAGGAAGGTCAGCCGATGTTTCACGTCTTTGGCCCTGTGGGAACACCAGGAGGAAGTGAGAGCAGGCCTCGATTGCAAACGCTCCTCCTCCAACCAATCACAGGCCAGGCGAGCACTCGACCGCACGCGAGTCGCGCAGCGAGTCAGAAACGAGCACTGAGAGCAATAACGAGATCAAACGAGATCATCAGAAGAAGCGTCGCGGCTCAGAGGGGAACGGCTAAGGAGCCATCGCTGATCGCAGCGGGAAGCTATCAACACGGCGAGTGGTGTAGTGAACATCAAAGGTCTTAAATGCCCACTCGGTCTCGTGCAAGTGCAAATTTACTAACGTCATATTCAGCGAAAATTCAGAGTAGATCCACTTACAGGTTCTTTGATTTCTTTTTCATGATGCTCTTCCCCGTTTGGCATTGACAGTTCGGCTCGCCGCAGACCTGCAGGTAGAGCAGAAACTGCTTTGTTACTGCGCAACATGCTAAATAGAAATGGAATGTTTTACTGAAAGTCAATAAACCAGACATTTTAATCAAGCAGGGAATGTCAGCCACCGAAGCTAGAAAGGATGGCAGGCGAAGATGGTTGAACTCCTGGTGGAGAAACGTACCCTCCTGCCAGTGAAAAGCAGGCAGATCTGGTGGATGGAGCCTCCGTTCTTGGTGAGCTCCTTCCTCAGGGTCTGGGGGGAGGGGACAGTCCAGCGCTCCTGCGTCTCGCCAGCGCCGCCCTGCAGGCAGTGGATGGCCTGGTCGGAGATGAAGCGTGGGGAGCGGGGTTCCTGGAGGAGGCTGCCCTCGCTGTGCGTGCGTCTCCGTCGCAGGGACGCTTGCACACGCAGACCCCCGCTCGCCTCTCCCCTGCCGGGAGACACCTCCACCAGGCTCCTCCTCTTCAGGTAGCCTTCGTCACTGTCCTCTTCCTCTTCTTCCTCCTCCTCGTCATCGGTGGACGAGGTCAGAGCGTTCGGCTTGAAGGAGCGATCCAGGCAAAGTCTGGGAACGACGAGAGGCAGGGAGGAGGAGGAGGAGGAGGACGAAGGCCTGATGGCCGTGGTGATGTCCGTGGTGTTCTCACCCTCTCCCTGCCCCCGGTTCTCCAGTTCGGACCCCCTCGCCCTCGGCTCCCTCCCCGGCTCCTTCCAGACGCCAGACGGCTCCACCAACGTGCGCTTGGGAGCTTCGCTCGCCGGCGGAAGGTTCTGGACGGCGTCCTCCGGCGGGAGGTGCGGGTCCGGGAAGGAGAGGTGTTCGGCGGGGCAAAACGTTCTGGTTCTGCTGCGACCCATCAGGGGTGATCCGGAGGGGCAGGAGGGCTCGGGAACACTGTGCGCTCCAAACCCAAGTAAGCCCAGATCAGTCTCCTTCCCAGACTTTGGCTCCAGCATCTGATAAGTAATTGAAACACAGCGCTAACTACACACCAAACGCCTAAATATTCATGTATCATATGACCACACTATTGCTGTTTAAAGACATAGCGTTCATGATGTTTTCTGTATTATATTATATATATATGCGTGTGTGTGTGTGTGTGTGTGTGTGTGTGTGTGTGTGTGCGTATTGCTTTGCGACTGCATAGGGAGACAGTGCTATTCTTCTGACAGCAGGGCAACCTTCACTCACGGCCATCAACTGTGCCGTTATAGAAAGATATTTGATGCCACATCTGATATTTTCTACTTCAGGAAATTGCAGCCAGCTGGAGTCAAAGCAGCTAACATCCAGTTCCTCAACATTCATACCTAATATCCATATGACTGGCTAAGGAATTTATGGTTTTAAATCGCTTTTAAAACAGTGTTTTCTTTCAAGATGGATGGACTTAATTATACTTTCTAAAGTCCTTTTCAACAGTGAACTCAGACATTTCAATATTCAAGTATTCCCAATAATGTATAAGGGGGGTTAGTCAAAATGTCCTTAACACGTCAACAACATACAACATGTGAATTAAATCAAAATGGCATAGCTTCACAATTTCTTCAAACCAGCATGCCAATCAAATCACTTTTATAGATAAAAGATATCCAAATGTAAAACACAACAAATACGCCAGACATCCCGTGACAAAAAACACAAACGTTTAACGTAAATCGTCCTCACCTTCACAAAAGGTCCAATGTTTATCGCCTAAAGACAACTAATGTATTCTTTCATCATAGCAGCATGCAGAGCAACACTCTTCTTTCTCCCTTACTCCCTCCCTTTTTCTCCATTCCTCTCTCTCTCTCTTTCTCTCCCACTCTCTCCTTCTCTTTCCCACTCTCTCTCTCTCTCTCTCTCCCATTCTCTCTCTCTCTCTCTCTCTCTTTCTCCCACTCTCTCTCTCTCTCCCATTCTCTCTCTCTCTCTCTCTCTCTCTCTCTTTCTCCCACTCTCTCTCTCTCTCCCATTCTCTCTCTCTCTCTTTCTCCCACTCTCTCTCTCTCTCTCTCTCTCTCTCTCTCTCTCTCTCTCTCTCCAAGTCACATGTGCGTGTCTGCTCGTGCTAGTCTGATTAATGATGCTGCTGCCTCCATGGTTGCTAATGCCAACCCAAGGGGCACTCAGTCGCGGAGGAGACCGAGAGACAGATGCGGAGAGAGGGAGGATAGAAGAAAAATCTAATTTTCTCTGTCCTGCTCCTGGAAGACACTGAAAGATGGCATGAACACTAAACAAACACGGAACAGCCTGACCCAGTGCTTGACTGCACACCAGCAGGGCACAGAGCTGGGACTGTGCATGTCAGTGTTGAGCTGTGGAAGCCACCAAGAAGATATCACCAGGGAGGATAATGTACCTTCTGAATGTGATTCTGTTGAGCGTGTGTCTGTGCACACAAGGAGAGCAACACCTGATTTTTTACACCATGGGTACAAAGTGGTAGTTTCATTTGAAAAACTAAAAGAGCCAAATTATTTATGATTTAAGGTTAGGGTGATGGGTGTGTGTGTGTGTGTGAGAGAGAGAGAGAGAGAGAGAGAGAGAGAGAGAGAGAGAGAGAGAGAGCACAAGGGTGTGTGCTTGTGTGCTGTACCTGATCAGGATGCATTCTCTGCTGCAGGGCGAGCTGTTTGTTAATATTATCTCTCAAACACTGATACACCCTCCTCTTCTGCTCTACTGAAAAGGCCTCCAAACTAAACAGGCACTCAGTTCTCTATAGAGAGAGGGGGGAGGGGGAGGCAGAGAGAGAGGGAAAGAGAGAGAGAGAGAGAGAGAGAGAGAGAGAGAGAGAGAGAGAGAGAGAGAGAGAGAGAGAGAGGGATATACATCATAAAAACGAAATCTCTTTTCTTTGGGTGATATGTTTTGCCCTCTCAGGGTTTATTGTGTGTGTACACACAGTGTTCAGGCTGTGAAAATGCAACCTTTGTCTCTCACAGTGCAGGGAGTGAGAAGTGAGAGAGTGAAAGCAACAGAGAGAGAGAGAGAGAGGGAGAGAAAGGGAGTGAGAGCGGGGAGAGAGGGAGAGAGAGAGGGAAAGAGGGAGAGTGAGAGAGGGAAAGAGAGAGAGGGAGAGGAGAAAAGATGAGAGAAAAGCAAAGAAGAGAGGTACACACACTGTCACTCATGTATCTGTGTGTGTGTGTGTGTGTGTGTGTGTGTGTGTGTGTGTGTGTGTGTGTGTGTGTGTGTGTGTGTGTGAGGTGTTGTCAGGGAGATGGGCAGATGGCTGTGTGTTCACTGCTTCGCCTCTGCGTGTATTTGCTGGACTGAGCCGTCTGTCTTGCTGACACGTCTGCTCTGCTGATTGAGGATCAGACACGCTGCTCCCACATGACGTACACCATGTTAGAATCAAGAGTCACGCTCTCCAGAATATTATTACACTGCATCTATGTGGTTAAATGACCACATGTGCTTTATACAGTTAGAGAACATAAAACATTCAATTATGGGATCCCGGGAGAAACTTATCTCAGATGGAGGCATTTTGAACATATTTAGAGAAATGATAAAGTATGCCTGATATCACCTATGTATTCTGGATAAGGCTCAGTTGTACATATTTGTTTTTTCTCAGCCTCTCTAGGTGACTGTAGTCTAGGTGACTGTAGTCTAGGAGACTGTAGTCTAGGAGACAGCAGTCTAGGTGACTGTAGTCTAGGAGACTGCAGTCTAGGTGAACGGGAGAGGTGTATGTGTGTTTGTTGGATATGATACATGTATTAAAAAATGGAAACATTTAAGAACAATTTGTAAAATTATTGTTTTTTTCATGATTCCCCAAATATAAAACCAAATCTTCTAAGTGTTTGGAACATCTCATCGATGTCTGACACATCATGCCAACAGTGCGGTGACCATTTTGAACCGTGACTTAAATGAACTTTGCTATTGCCGAATTTGTAAATTCCCAGCTCCATACATGCTGAGATGGCTGGGGTAGCAACAGGACGCTCATATCAGGGTGACCGGGGGTTGGGGGGGGTCTCACCTCTACTCTGTAGGAGATGTACAACCTCAGCTTGTCTGCAGGAACTGCACAGGAAGGGAGAGAGAGATGTTTGTAGACAAAGCAAAAACTTCACCGCGGTTGATTGTGTGTACTTCACACGTTTCCATCAAGCAGAGGCACACCAGTAACTTTGTGATAATGTAGTAATCACACAGCACTAAAGGTATGTTCTGTTTAAATGGTACCATGCCCCTCTAAACACGGACACAGCAGGGGATGGCAGGCGTGTGCGCTGTGACACGCCTTGGGGTATTTCTGTCCATCAGGAAGGTACAGAGCTCACAGGCCATCGCAGCCTGGAACAACCTCTGCCAGAGACACGGCCATTGTTCACGGCAGACACAGCAGCAGAGGAGATCGGTACTGTGGGCGTTCTCAGGGAACTTCACTCGCTCGAAACACACACACACACACACACACACACACACACACACACACACACACACACACACACACACCCCTGTTGCCTCCTTCCTGACTGCTGCTGTTGGCTCATGTACACAGTCACAAATAACCCAGGGTGTAGCTTACTCACATCCCCTCCTCTCTAAACAATCAGCCTGCAGATGGATCATACACTTTCTCACAGACACACACACACACACACACACACACACACACACACACACACACACACACACACACACACACACACACACTTTTCTGTTTGTGGCCCTGTTTCCCACTCCAATAAATACTGGGGCAGTTCAACTTCAGGTTAATATGGGTGAGCGGTGCAGCTGGGCTCTCAGACAAACCACTGACAAGATCGAGCTGCTCCAAAGACACGCAGAGGCAAACTTTAACTCATCTGTTTATCAGAGACTATCAAAGCACAAAAACACCATAAGCATAGAGCCCCCCACCACCAAACACACACCATCTCCAAAAATGTACTCTGTAACTTCTCCAATGTGTGTGTTTAATTGATGTTAGTAAACATACCATCTTGCAGTTGGATCTGGTGGAGATATAGAGGACTTTGGAGCACGTTACATCGGCCCTGGTCGTCCTCTCTGGTCAGCAGCATCAGGTCAGTGTAGATGAACACCGTGGCCTACAGGGGGCGATAGAGGCAGCACTCAAAAGCACGCTGGTCCCTGCTAACCTCACACCACCAATGGCCTGCGTGCGTCAGTCTCACCCAGGAGACGTTCTGATGAGGCCGTGTGCGGTGAGATACCAAAATGCAGCCATAGTTTCCTCTGCTTTGGTTTGATGCGAGCGCTCCATGTTGCATCAAGGAAATGATTAAGATCTTTCTCGTGGAAAAGGAGGACGCAATACACATATATACGCACAATAAGCACAGCTGGAAGTGCAGACTAAGACAACAGCCCGTGATTTTGCTTTCCTTCCTGTTCTGTGGAGGTTCTTTACCCTGACACAGGACAACAAGACACACCCACCTGTATTTCTGGCGAATGAAGATCGGGGATTTGAGAAGCACTGATCCTACATCAGTTTTTTTTTTTTTTTACCAGAATGTTTATCTGGATTGAGATTTGTGGGTTTGTAGTCATGGCTACAGTGGTACATGGTGATGTCAGGTAAACTCCTCCTACAGATCACTGCTTCATCTTTTAATTCCAATTCCCACAGAAGAGGAGTGTTAGTCTCAATCCTGCTCTGGCCTGGAGCCATGCCAAACTAATAAACTTGGCAGTTTCAAATCGCAGGCAAACATACACACACCCACACAGCCACACACGCAAACACACACACGGCAGGACACTGAAGGAATGCAAGCCAGTGATGAACAGCTCATCCTTATTAAACACGCCAAACTTTACAAATGCCAAGCTCAACAGTGCATTACACACTCGGGTCTCACAAAGAGAATAAAGGTCCTTTAGCCATGAAAGCCTGTCAAGACAAAAACTCCAAGAGGCTGTAGAAAGAGGCTGGAATAATTGCTAGCACTACGGAGTGGATCAGAGTGGCTATTGTGGCACAGAAAGATTTATTTTTCCTCAATATGCCTCACTCTGTGTTATCTAGAGGTCAAGCTATTCCCAAACCAGAGATCTTAAATACTGTAGCCAGAACGGACCCCAAACCTGGGCATCTCTTCCCCTGAGCCTCGTGAAACGTCTGTTTGATTTGCGCTGCCCGTTGTTGATGCTGAATCCAATATTCCTGCGTTTCTTAAGACACCTGCTCAGTGAAGCTAATCTGCTTTTCACGCAGCTGTGATGTACGTGAGGATCTGGACGTGGAGAACAGGTGGAGAGAAAAAAGGGCGAAGAACACGTCACAAACAAGGACCCTCTCGTTCCACCAGAGAAGAAGACTGCAGCATGTGAAGCAGTAATCCCTCAGCAGGATTCTTGCACCCACGTCATCTTTTGTTCTCAGCAAAGTCTTAATTCACTCGCCAATCAATAATTCACTCGCCAATCTTACACTCCACTGTTGGTTTTTATTAGGGGTGGGCATAGATTAATTTTTTTAATCTAGATTAATCTCACTGAAATCTTGAAATTAATCTAGATTAATCTATATTAAAATGGCTCATATGCGTGCTACCCAAGTAATGACTAAAAGTCAGTTTTTGAGATAGGGTTTCTTAATACAGAGGGTGCGTTAGACCAGGGGCTCATCTCCTGTTTCCAAAATGCATCAATGACAAAGCTGTTCTACTTTGTAAAAAAAAAACGTTGAACTCGTGTTCAACAGTTTATTCTTACATGAATTTGTAAGCCTACATACTGTACATTAAAAGGGGTTGATAACATGTTTATTCAGCTAAACATGATATTTGACATGTAAGCCAACATTTAGTACATTTAACCTCACGGACGTAATTTGGGAGGGACTTTTTCAAAAACTCTGCAGTTTTAACGGTTAAAAAGAAATATTTAAATAACGACGAATCTAGCGCTAGGACCATGCAGAAAACGACCGCTCCGAGCTCCGCTCCGGTAACACTTTACGTTCCTAAAAATGAATTTTCCATGAAGCAAACCTGGCGACTTTGTGGCCGCATCCATGTAAACACACGTACGATTTGTAATTCACAGGTTTGAAAACTCGCTTACCCATTTTGACCCAGTTCCCAACCCAACTTTAAGAATAGATTAACGGCGATAATTTTTATATCGCCCGATAAGAGTATCAAATTAACGAACGCCGTTAACGGCCCACCAATAGTTTTTATTCTGCAGCTTTCTGGAAGAAATGATGCCTCTGAGTCATGTGCTGTGGAGATGGCGGTATGGATATGAACACCAACACAAGTGCTGAGGGGAGTGTCCCTGGCCTTACCTTAAGTGACATGTGTGTACTGTCGTGAAGGATCATCTCCTCTGACAAGAGTAGAGTTCTCTCTGGGCTGCACAAGTCGAGAGGCTACAATACAATGAAAAGTCCATAAGTTACCACGAACGAATCACTCTTGTCACTACAAACCTCTGAAACGGACTCGGGGGACGCGCACCTGCACAAACACAGGAAAGATGAGGATCTTGGGGGCCAGGGTGACGTAAGTGCCGTAGTTGGAGTGCGGGAGGTGCGACTGGACGATGGTGCAGTTCTGGTAGTTGGCGAAGCTCTGTCTGTAGGCCGCGGGCGGCAGGCTGGCCGACCCGCTGACAGACCTGCGTAGGGTGGCCCTGGTCTCCATCCCGCCATCCGCCAGGAACCCCTGACTCTGCCGGAGCCCTTCGGATGGGTGAGTCTGATAGATTCTCCCTGAAACAGCAAGGGTTAGATTACAGGATGACGGATTAAGTCATTTTGAGAAGGGACTGGTGATTTTGCTGAATTAAGACCATTTTCTCCAAACCCAAATGTTAACCACCTTATCAATCATAATGACACCCACACAAATACATATACAGACGCTTACCAAGAGTTCCCAGTGTGCCGTTGCTGTCTGGATAAACAGTTTGTAATATCTGCAGAGAAAAGACGCATTTAGTAGACATCCAATAAACACAATAACAATCTGCTGATGATTGAAGTCCTGTTGAGAAAGCACAGCTGAGCAGGACCAGGGCGTTAGTGGGGGGCTGAGGTGGAGTGAGAGGTCTCGGGTGATGGAGAGACATGCACCTCCACCTAAATAATGCACAAGCCGCGCAGAGACGCTGCGTGGCGCCACCTTCTGGTTTCTCTTCAGCACAAAGGTCTAATGAAGCATTGCAATCCATCGTGCACATGTTTCAATGGTTACCTGGTTTGCTGGACTGACAGGAGACAGGATGATGTAATTGTCTCCGCTGGATGATGTCACACGGGTGCCCTTGAGGGTCTGTGTGCGTGTTTTGTAGTCGTTCTCCTCCTGTTTCCCCGTCCAAGACCACGCTGCCTCTGGTACTGTACTTCCTGTTACCTCGGAGCCGCCGCCTTTCTTACGCCGCCCCGACCTCTGATTGGAGGGCCGGGAGAGCAGGGGCGGGGTCTTGCTTTGGTTCTTGGTGGCGGGGGAAAGCGTGTCGAAGCCGGAGGGTTTGTACGACGGCCTGTGGATCAGGCCTTCATAGTAGGGCTTCATGAGCGGTACGGTTCTCCACACCACCACGGTGATCTCGTTCCGACAGTTCCTACAGGAGGGAACCGGTGCACCGAAACACGGAGACGTCAAAACAAACTCACAAACAATTTCCTAATGTCAAATGTGTGGCGGTGCTCGGCGTAGAGCCGGCTCATGGCAGGGCACGGTTGAGAAGATCCCACAGTAAGATCGGCAGACCTGATGGCGTGCGCTAGGTCCACGCACTTCCAGTGCTCCACCGCCTGCCCGTTCAACTGGAGCACCGTGTCCAGCTGCTGGAGGCCTGCCTGGTGGGCAGGGCCACCTTGGAGGAAGCGAGAGAAAGAGATGTCACGCTAGTTCTAGTCCCGAGGCTGACAGGCACGTGTGTGCACGTGAGACACCGCTTCACGTGTCTGTCTGTGATGGGACTGACCTGGATCCACAGCTTGCACTCGGACCGGCGAATCGGAGCAGATGGTGAAGCCGAAACCATCTTTCCCCCTCAGAATGGTAACCTGCGCGACGAAACACACACATCTATTGTCAAACGGACCGTGGGAGCCAAATCCTTCCATTACTGTATGTGCTGGGCCGAGCAAACAGGGCCTACATCACCTCCATCGCAGCCATCTGAGGAGTCTAATCGAAAGCTGCTCGCTCGATGCAAGACCTTAATGTGTCCAGGCTAGACTTATTGAGCACGAAATCTATCTGAACGGGCACATCTGAGGTGAATTTGATCCAGTAAATACGCCGAACGCAAGCTCTGCGATCATCTCCCGCTGAGATGCCGTTCGCACGGGCACAGTACAGAAGAGCAGCCACGGAGCAAGGTCGGGGAGAACATGTGGAGAACACGTGGAGAACACAAGGAGAAGAAAGGTCTCCCTCCCAGAGCCGCTTGAACCCAAGGCCGCACCTCACAGCCGTCGGGGCTGTGAAAACCCACAAGCTGAGAAATTAGCCCAGGTTGCCGGGGGAGATTGGGGGGAGGACTCCGCTCTTGCTAGCAAGAAAAGGAAATGTCTGGCCTCCGACAAACAGGGCAGAGGGGGGTATTTGGACAGGGCAGAGGGGGGTATTTGGACAGGGCAGAGGCGAAGCGGGCGAAAGAAACCGAAGCCAAACTAAACAGGGAAATGTGGGGGAGAAGAAATGCCTTGGGTAATGCTGGGTGAACAACAATAAAGGAGAGAGAAAGAAAGAGATCAGCAACACTGCTGGTGTTCCTCATGGTTCCTCTGGGTCTACGTCCTCATTAGCTGCTCGTATGATTACGCTGATGAAAGATCCAGCAGTCCAGGTCGTCTCAGTCCAGGAGGTCCACTGCCCTCAGCTCCTCTGACTGTACAGGTCGGCCCCCCCAGACATCATCAGCCCTACACCACGTCCGAGTAGCAAGAGCTTCTCACCTTCCCTTCAGATATTAGCACCAAGTCCAGGAGAGTCCAGGTCTCCTTGAAAAGTACTGAAATACTCTTATCTAGCATCTACAGCAGGTAAAACGCCCTTAATGCACACACCAAAAAGAACATCTCAACAATACATTTTAAAATTAATTAGTAAACTGTCCATAATAACTGCTAAAGCTTTTCCATTTTCTAATTCCCTCCACAGCTCTCCGTAACTCCATCTCCACGGTTCCCCCCCTCGGATCGATCCATACGGGCGCGGCGGGACCAACCTGAGGCAAGTTGCGTTCGATGCAGAACCGGCACAGCCCGTGGATGGTGTGCATGGTGCCCGAGTCACGGCCGGGCGCGCACAGACGACGCCTCTGCCCCGCGGCTCTGCGAGCTTTCAGCACGGCTGGGGAAGCCCTCATGTGGCGGAGATGTCTGCCCAGAGCTCGGCGCTACTGTTCCCAGAGCACGATGGCTCATGGGAACCTCGCAGCACAGAAGAATGACAGGAAGCCACCTTCCAACCCCCTGACTGGTGGCCAGGCAGTGTGTCTACACTTGATAAGCGCACAGGCTTCCTGAACAGATCTGTCTGCACAGTAAATGCACTGCTTTTTCTCTCTCTCTCTCTCTCTTTCTGTCTGTTTCTCTCTCTCTCTCTCTATCTCCCACTCCCCCTCTCCCCCCTGATATGTCGGATTTGGCATAAACACAAACATCCATTATGACCACGGGGCATTAAAGTTTAAAGCCATGTTTGTTTAAGCAGGGCACACGTCAACAAGGTGCCATGGGGGCACATTTGTCTGTAACTGGCAGGTAGGCAGGTGAAAACACGTCCGGAGAAAGTGCCACACCATCACGTTCACATGCCTACAGAACGCATGGAATATTCACTCGTCAAATCGTGAATGATTAAAAAAAAAACACACACACACACACAACAACAAAAAAAATCATAATTTTCTATTTCAACTGCTATAGATATTCTAGCGTAAGTTTATCTGTGTTTGACCACCTTCGAAAAAGACCTTGTCTATGAGTCTAATAAAACACGTAATAAAAGAACACAGTAGTTTCCTAAAAATCCTGAACAGCTCGTTACGGTAAGAGAGGGAGGGAGAGAGGGAGAGAGGGAGAGAGGGAGAGGAAGGCCACTGTGGACGGGCCAAGCGCTGTGCAACAGTGCCACTCAGCCAGGAACAAACAGACCGGCCGAAGCGAAAAGCAGGCGGAGGTAAATGATAAACAGCACGGAGGGGCCGGCCGACCCACCGCCGCCACGGTGTCAACACTTCCTGTTCCCAGCTTTGTGTGGACAAAGACAGAAAAGCCCGAGTAGAAAGTCCTGGGAAATGCAATTCACGAAAGTGGAAGGGTGGGTGTGGAGATTGCGTGTGCACGCGCGCCTGTGTGTGTGTGTGTGTGTGTGTGTGTGTGTGTGTGTGTGTGTGTGTGTGTGTGTGTGTGTGTGTGTGTGTGTGTGTGTGTGTGTGTGTGTGTGTGTGTGCGTAACATTGTGGACTGACAGCTAGACAGTAATGTAATATCAAACGCCACATCTGCACAGCTCCCTGGTACCCGGCGGGTCATTAGTGCCAACCAGCTGGGTCTCCAGTGATGCCCTGATCCTGGAGGTAATCACGCTCTCAAACACACTAGGGGCTACGGGCTGGGTTCATTTATCAGTAATGCCAAAGTTGTCTCTACTCTAGATCCCTAGATGTGTTAAAAAACATCTCAGTAGTAAGACAATTGAAAAGTTGATGGGTTCTAAATATAAGGAGCTTAAATGTTTGGATCCAGTGAAATATGCAACACTTGAATGATGCCAGTCACCAAGCAAAACATTCACAGTACCTAAACGGCTCATGAACAGGAGGTCGAATGCTTTTACCACAGTAAATAAAATATCAGAACACACATCTCTCACTATTTGCAATAGAACATTAAACTTTTTGTCTGAATCGTTTATATGTAAGTTTTTCTTCTCATATCACAGTATGACGTAACATTACATTAGCAAAAATATCTCACATCGCAAGGAGAGCTAACTATGGCGTTCAATTAATGCAATTATGCAGACCACAAAACAGAAAGGGTCAGACTTACGGTTAACGACTGCATGTTCTCCACGGCCACAGCGTCGGGTGTAGCGGTGTCGGGTGTAGCGGCGTTGGGTGTAGCGGCGTGGCTGGACAGGGCAGCGTCTGTAACGTACATAATCGAGGTCCATGAGTCCCATGTGGAGAGGCTGGTCTTTGAAAGCATTGCTGGCTCCTGCAGGGAGTCCCTCCACACGGCAGCGCGGGGCTGGGGCGGGTTGGGTGGGGGACCACGGTCCGGTCAGCACTGCCTCCCAGGGTCAGATGACACTGACTCACAGAGCTGGGAGAGATGTGTTTAGTATCTATCTGTCTGACACGAGCCAACGTTGAGTGCCCCAGCCTGGGCTAGAAGCAATTACCAGTAGAACCAGGGGCAAACGAAGAGGGAGAGAGAGAGAGAGAGAGAGAGAGAGAGAGAGAGAGAGAGAGTGTGTGTAGGGGGAAAGAGAGCAAAATCAACTTCTCTTCATGTATTATGCTCTATCCAATCAACCACTGACAGACTCCTCCCACTATGTAACCCCACATGTAACCATAGTGATTACAACTCTCCCAGGAAACAATGTCTTTAAGCGTTTCTCCTTGAAGTGGCATTCAGCTGGGACACAATACAGCTGCCTTTCCCCCCTAAGGTCTAGTTCGGTGTCCTGCTTGCCTCTCCACGGTGCTCTCTCCCTCTCTCTCTCTCTCTCTCTCTCTCTCTCTCTCTCTCTCTTTCTCTCCCTCTCTCTTTCTCATTGCATCTGTCTTTCTTTGTGTCACTTTCTTCTTTCTTCTTCTCTCATGTCTAATCTTTTCTAATCAAGTCTAATCTTTTCTGATTTCTCCAATGGCACACGCATGTGCCTTCTTATTTACCATATTCCTCTACCATTGCTTAGCCATCAGTCCACAGTTTCACACACACACACACACACACACACACACACACACACACACACACACACACACACACACACACACACACACACACAACCAACAACAACGACAGCAACAATTAGCATGATTAGGACCCTCTCCAAAATGAGCCAGCCAAATGAACTCGCTAGCATCCTCCTTAACTAGCCCCTCTGGGACGGAGCCCTCACGGAGCACCGAGAGGTCCAGGCAGCTCAGGACACGTCTGGGACCACCACAGAGCTTCAGTATTTGAAGCCTAATACGTCAGCCTCAAATGCCACACACAACCACACAGCGTGCGTGCGTCTGGCCCCCAGCTCTTTGAAATGAAATACAACAGGGTGGTTCCTCTCTCCTCAGGGACACGTTAGCTTAGAGCGCTAAGCTCCAAGCATGGGAAAGGCTATGATAACGGCAATAGCGCTGCAATAACAGTCTAAAAGAATCAAAAACGTGACTGAAACTGCAACAGAACCGCCTCAGAACCTCCCGCCATCGATCAGAGGCAAAAACAAAAAGATTTCATTTTGCTTGTTTTTGGTTACAACATATAGTATGTGGGCCACTGTTGCCAGGCAGAAAGACAAGCCGCCTCAGGTGTAGCTGTAATACAGGGGTGAGGAGGTTCAGGACCGTCATGTGGGATTTGTCCAACTTCATTTACTTCTCTGCAAGTCAAAGAAAAACCCCGGAGTGAGAGAGAACTGCGGGAGAGAGAGAGGAGGTGTGACATGAGCTCACCAGCGGTCCGCCTGATGCGTCGTGAGGCCACTCGTAGATGTTTGGTTCTTCCCAGCTCCTCACCCAGGAGATAATACCAGCCCCTGATCTCCTGGACCAACACAAAAACCCGTACAGTCAGCTCTCTCCCACAAGCCGAGCCAGATCACACACACGATGGAAGGTGAGAGAAAGAGCATCAGACAGACAGACGGACAGACAGAAAGAAAGAAAGACATGAGGATAGACAGAAAGAGAAAGAGGAGGGCAAGCTCTATGCCAGTTTTTGATTGAATTGAGTGCCTGTGCCCTGTCCGTGTCTGTTCATGTCTGTTCCCTGTGGTTGTGAGGACGATGTGCTCACTGTGCTCTGTTAGAGGGCATCACTGTTACTCAGCGCCTAAATCCTCTCCTCTCCTCTCCTCCTATCCTCTCCCCCTCTCCATCTCTCCCCTCATCTCTCCTCTCCTTTCCTCCCCTCTCCATCTCCCATCTCCCCTCTCTTCTTGTTGCTTTATGTACACTGTTTAATCATTCTGTTTAACTGTTTACAAAACTATTATTACTATAACTGTTATCATAAAATGAACCATGGCCCAATACATGGAACTGGTAGGTTATATTTTCTATTTTCACCTTTGCTGAAGTGAAGAGGGAATGAACTCCAAAACTCATGCAGCCCAGGAACTCACTCCGTCTGCAACCACAAACACACGTCCAGTCAAACACCTCCAGTTAAACACCTCCAGTTAAACACCTCCAGTTAAACACCTCCAGTCAAACACCTCCAGTTAAACACCTCCAGTTAAACACCTCCAGTCAAACACCTCCAGTTAAACACCTCCAGTTAAACACCTCCAGTTAAACACCCCCAGTTAAACACCTCCAGTTAAACACCTCCAGTCAAACACACCCCCAGTCAAACAAACCCCCAGTCAAACACAACTCCAGTCAAACACATATCCAGTCAAACACACCTCCAGTCAAACACATATCAAGTCAAACACCTCCAAACACCCCCAGTTAAACACCCCCAGTCAAACACACATGCAGTCAAACACACCTCCAGTCAAACACACGTCCAGTCAAACACCTCCAGTTAAACACCTCCAGTTAAACACCCCCAGTTAAGCACACCTCCAGTCAAACACACCCCCAGTCAAACAAACCCCCAGTCAAACACACGTCCAGTCAAACACCTCCAGTTAAACACCTCCAGTTAAACACCCCCAGTTAAACACACCTCCAGTCAAACACACCCCCAGTCAAACAAACCCCCAGTCAAACACACCTCCAGTCAAACACACCTCCAGTCAAACACCTCCAGTCAAACACCTCCAAACACCCCCAGTTAAACACCTCCAGTCAAACACACATCCAGTCAACCCCAACAGTCACAGAAAGATTGCACTGCTAAATGCACTCTACCCAAAGTAGAAAATGACAAAGATGCAGTTTAGCCTTTAGGTTAGAAGAGAGTTTGAGTGACTCTAGCTCACCTGGAGCTACGACTGCGATTCCACGCGGTCACCAACAACCTCTTCTGCTGCTCAACGTCTCCAACAGCCCTGCACACCATCATCAACACATAAAGCCTCAACATTTCATCAATCAGTAGAAAAACACTCCATCCCCTCCAAAAAAAACCCCAACAAATCTCCATACCAGAGAGCTTCTAAGTCCTAAGAGAAAATGCTTTTCCTTCTGTTTTGATGCTATATAACCAGCAACCAAACAGTAATGCACAAGCTATGCCTTCAAGGTCAAATGTACTCTAGAGGAGGACACTGTAAGATTCAGCTAATATAACATGGTATTTAACTTCCTCTTTATTTTACCATTAAAATTTGGTAAACCATTTACCAGTGTCCTGTTTGGAGGAACGTTAGTGTTTTCAAATGTTAGTGTCCTTCAAAAGCAGGGTGTGCATCAACGGGGTGACCACGTACATGACAAGCGTCTCGTTGAAAACAGGACACCTGCAGTCTATGACCGTCCGGGTCTTCCGCCTTTTACTGTGGTCAATGTCTGGAACCAGGGCTATCTGCAAAAGGACTTCGCTTAATAAAACCACAGTTCACGTTCTATCCCGACACACGCGTCCTCAGTAGGGGCGATCTCACGTCAACGCAGGGGGGGCATTTGTGTCAAGAAGACAGGGAGTGTCAGTGAAAACGTGGAGCTGTATAGGAAGAGAAGCATCTTCTGAACAGCTGGGTCTAATAGAACAGCCAACACAGTCCAACAGACAGACCTCTGGGGAACATGCAGCAGTCAAGTGTAAAACAAATTCTTCAACTGATTCATGAAAAGCAGTACAGACTGTCAGTATCTGTATCTACTGTGTGCAAGCCAAGATTCCACTGAATAAGACTTTTTTATAATTACATATTAAAAGTCTTTAACTGATTCATGAAAAGCAGTACAGACTGTCAGTATCTGTATCTACTGTGTGCAAGCCAAGATTCCACTGAACAAGACTTTTTTATAATTACATATTAAAAGTCTTTAACTGATTCATGAAAAGCACAACATAACGTTGGTGTCTGTTAGGAAAGACATACTGACTTGTGTGGTCTCACACATGAGCAGCACATAGAACTCAAACGCTGCACAAATTTATCACACATATAACACACCTACCTTGATATATGAGTCACATGGCCTGTATTCCTTTGCCAGAAGACCCCTGGCTTCAAGAACTATGAAACCAAAGGCAATAAGCAGGAATGGTTGATTTAATCGTGTTAATGAACAAGGAAGTTATGAAGTTGACTATGCAAAATTTCAGTGAAGACATTTTAATTGTAACACAATTTTACATTAGCATTAGGTGATTGGACAAATGATCCAACATCACCCATAAACACAGGAGCTTCATGTATCCACAAACAAGGTGCTGGATGGTTTTCTTTCATAAAGCATTTCATATAGTGCAACATGACAGGTCGTAGGTCATGGAACTCACGTTGAACATACAGCACTCCCTCAGCTGGTGTTACAATCAGCTTAAGCTGGCCTAAAGAGAAGACATGTGTTAAACACACACACACATAAACCTGCACACACACACAGCTGCACCAGTGGACTGCTGTCCAGATCAATTACGAACTCTTTCATCTCAGCTTAATGTTTTCTCCTTTTTTGTCTTGTTTGCTATTAAACAAGCGTTGGTTCAAAACCAGCATGTGACAACTAGATATTACACTCATGTCTAGACTAACCCAATAACACAGGAGCCACTAGACACTCCAGAGACAGACAAGTTTGATGGTCTGTCAGCTGAAGGGCTCCAAGCAGGTATGCAGCCGGCATCACCGATACATCTATACCCTACTGGGCCAGCTGGGCGACCCTCACACACACACACACACACTCACACACACACACACACACACACACTCTCACACACTCACTCGCGCACACACACACACACACACACACACACACACACACACACACACACTGATCAGTGTCTTCCAGCCCTACAACACACATCAGCTCTGTGTCACACCACTAACTTGAAAATATTGAGCCTCTGACCACATAAGTTAATGTGTAAATCTGTTGAGTTCAGGAGAAACCATGTAGTTAAAAAACAAACAAAAAAACAAATTACAAATCACCAGAGTGACCTAACAAAAACAAAAACTCACCATGAGTTTGTAAAATAAATGAGGACCTCTCCCATTTTCTAGACCAACTGAGAGTCCCTCTCTCTGTGTGCTGACTGTCCATGTCATAGTAACAAAAAAGACAGACTTCCCAACCCTAAATCCATCTCTCTCCACACGGCTGTGGCATACAGCATCTGTCAGCACACACAGGCAGCACAAAAGGCTGAAAGCAAAGATTTCAACCGCCTTTCTGTTTTCGAATAGCTGATAAGGCAGGAAGAGTCCTGATTGGTCAGGGATCTCCTTTGGATGAAGGGAAAGGGGGTGTGTCTCTAAGAGAATTCCACCTGCTACACTTGCTGATGTAAAGCCTCAGTTTGGGTCAAGGTCAGCCCTGTGCTTCTGATTCAATACCACTGATCTCAGACCAGTGCTGCGGTTGAGTGAAAGAAGCAGGAAGCATTTTACCCAGAGCACAAAGAATCACACAACCGTCCTCTGGTCCTTCCCAGCAGTTGGTGTGTTCACAATTCAATGCTCTGATAATGCAGCCCAAACACTAGGCAAAGAAACAATAGAATAGACTTTCAAGGGCCTTGAGGCTCAGTGTAATTACCGTCTTGAAATTTCCTAAAGATTAATGTAAGATCTTATCGTGAAATATTGCTCTCAACCAGTCACTGTGTGAGAGGGAAATATCAGTCTCGAAATCTGTAGAAAAAAAGCTCATAATATTTCTCATTTAGTGTAATATAGATGTATATTAATATATTGCATTTGAATATTCATGCTTACATATCAGTCCTTGTTATCATTCACTGAGCAGAACAGATTCAGAGCTGCAGGGAACACTGTGTGGCCCGTTAACGGACTTTAATCCCACAGAGTCACTGATTAGCCCAACAGGAAATGATCCAGTCACAATGCCTCATTAATTTCTGGATGGAGTCGTTCACGCCCGTGAGCTAAACCCACGTTCACACATCCGACTCCAACAGTATGGGACACGCCAGCAGTTATGCGTTATTGTCATGCATAGACTGCTGGTGTGAGACTCTGATGCCTCTGATGCCTCATTCGGGGTAGCGGCGCGTCTGCACGAGCGAAGCGACGTTCCACGCCCCGCCTCCCGCGGCCTGTGGCCCCGCCTCCTCTGGACCAGGGAAGTCACGGAAAAATACACGGAAAATACACGCGACACACGTAGCAGCGCTGCTGAAAATGGGCTTTCGGGGGCGTGGTGGTTCATACGTTTCAGAGGTGTTTTTCACGCTCTGTTTAATATAAGGAGGTCAGGTGGTGGACACAAAAGGGTGAGGGTGTTGGCAAAAACATTCCAGGCTGCAAGCAAAGATCATGAAAATAGATGAAATAATGCTAAATGTATTTGCCAAACATTTTTTTTCTTCATTTGCATTGCTGAAATCACAAACTTCATTAAGTCACTTCCCCGCTAGAAGAGAAGGTAAAAAAATAACCAATGCAAGCGCTTTTCCATACATATTTAATGCTGCCATCTAGTGGACAAAGATGTGAAACGCAGGAAAGTGTGTTTACATTCCAGAGGACACTTGGAATACTAACACACCGTTTTGTTTGTTTGCTTCTCAAAGGTAAGAAGTACAGTGTTAATTAATTAGCAGCATCGTGTGGATAGTATATGAAATATTAGGTGCAAAATATGGTGCTATTACTAAAGCAATAGTTATAACCTTGATGTGATATGGTTATCATGACTACAAAGAATAACAAAATCACTTGCCTTTTCCCCTAAATGCAGATGGTTGAACCTTCCTCTTCTTCCTGAAGGCCGCTTGCGTGCTGTTCTTCACAGAGGTTTGGACCACTGCGGCTACTTTGACCAGTGCACCAGGATCTCTGAGACTCAATGCTGGCTCCCACTCACTTCTTCCTGGCACTTCTGCTAAGACACTAACATAATGATGAAGTCAGTAAAGAAAAACAATATTGTCACATGCAGTTGAAAATGTTGGGCGAATCATAACCTGGCGATAAAAGTTAATGTACAGCTATATTGATATAATATCAATATAACATTGATATAATATAATAACAATGAAAGAAATTCATTAAGTCGTGAAATGCTGGTATTACATTTACAGGTTCTGTGGTTTTGTGTTCCTTGGAAAGAAAAGTACAACACATTTAATGATTTTTACTTTGACTGTTGATGGAGCACTGGCGCCCTCTTGTGCCTGCTGGTGTCTACGATTCCTTTGACGTGTCTTGCTTGTCTTCTACTCTGCGCGTTCTCGGAACGTGCAGCGCGTTCCCGGCTGGATCTGCGTCTCTTTTTCTCTGTCTGATCCTGGTTCAGGTCGGGGATGCGGCGCAAGTTTGGGTTTCTATGAACACTCCTGAAGGGAAGATCAGAACCGCCCTTTGAACTTTCTGCTTGATAAACCGTAAAAGACAAATTAGCACCGCAGGAGTCTAAACTAATGACTCTAATCTTGTCAAGTTCAAATGGGTTTATTCAGAGCGCCAAATCTGACATGTACCATTATTTTACTGTTTAATTTGTGTTAACTTCACTGTAAAACAATATCCACTGCAAAATGTCTAACTGCACGAAAAAGTCAAATAAACAAAAATGCAGGCATTTCAACGTTGAATCGACGTTGAATCAACGTCGAAAGTGATGGTTGAATCAACGTTGGATTTTGTGTCGATTTTGAAAGGTGAATCAACGTTGATATGCCAACGTCGTTTCAACGTCATACATTCAACCTTGAATAAACCATAAAATTCACGTTCATGATGCTCAAAATTGCATGGGAGAGAGGAAAAAAACAACTGTATGCCATAATGAAAAAAGAACAATTTTTTTTTTTTTTTAGTCTTTCATTTAACTCGGAGTACCACCACACAACCTCATGGCCTCAAGTCTGGGACTCGAACCCACGACCCTTCGGTCTCAAGACCAGCTCCCTAACCGCCAGGCCACGACTACCCTGCAAACTCTCTGTAAACCTGTTGATTTGTCATTGCGAAGTTTTGTTTCTGCCTCAAAACATTTAAAACCGTTTAATTGCCTGATGTTGTCTTCCTGGTTAATACCTGCCTGTTTTTGACGACGTTTTTGGACGAATTAATTTTAAAAAATTATATTATTATTATTATTACTACTACTACTAATAATAATAATTAATACCTCTTTCAAAACCCTCAGCCAATGCCAAAGTGTTGTTTGTACTTTTTTATTGTATGTGTTTTTTGGTAATACAAAGGCAGGTTGAAGATATTACGTTGATTCACCGTTAATAGTTCAACGTTTGCGCAACCATTTAACATTAAACGTTGATTCACCGTTAATAGTTCAACATTTTCGCAACCATTTAACATTAAACGTTGATTCACCGTTAATAGTTCAACATTTTCGCAACCATTTAACATTAAACGTTGATTCAACGTTGTTTCAACGTTGAAACAACAACAGACAGTATTTCAACTATATTTCAACCACATTTCAACGTTGAAGGTCGGTCGTGTGCCAGCTGGGAAGCATTAATGTAAAAGCGGAGAGAAACTCTGTGTATCAGTTCAGTATAATTAAAGAGAATAACAGATCTGGACAGCCTGTCAGGATGCTTCAGAATTAAACTCAAACTGGGTCGTGATTCTTCGCCCATCACAGTTCACTAAACTTTTTGGTAAACTTGACATTGTGTCTCTATGCTTCACATGGCGTAGTTACATCAAATATGGAACATTTAGGCGTTTCTTTATTTAAATAGAAAGTATTTACTTCTTTTTTTGTATTCATCAGCCGGGAAAAAAGGCTTTGTGCTTTTATCCACTACGCTCTTGGGGGTTGATGGTCCCGGTAGGCGGTGAGGAACAACACCAATTACACCACCCACCCACCACCCATCACCACCACCCACCACCACCTCCACCACCCACCACCACCACCACCACCCCACCCACCCGTTTACTGCGGTAGTTGGTCGTAATAACACCCGTTTGAGAACCTACTTACGTGGGATCATACACAAGTCAAAAATCAATTCCATTCATTCAGAACCGACGTCTAATATTTTGTGGCATAATAGTGGGCTATATATTTATTTGTAATCCTATCCTAACTTGAATTGCTTCACGTTTTCAATTTGGCTCGTTATTATTAGAAATAGTTTCTAAGTGGATACCCAACATTTCCAAAAACACAACTTGCCTTTTAGCGACGTCTTGCCCGACCATTGTGCCATATTCCATCTCTACACACGAGGATCCTGAAGTCTTGTTCGCTTCTTTCGTCTTTCAGCAGCTGCACACACACACACACACACACACACACAGCTGCACACACACACAGCTGCCGCCACATATATTCAAACCCCAAACTCCCCCCATCCACAGTTTGGAGAGGAAGTCTTTCTGCGCGGAGCTGCGAGCATCCGACCAATCCGAGCGCAGGATTTTAAAACACTCGAGCGTTTAACTAAACATCTACAGACCTCTACACTGAAGACAGGCATGCTTCCAGAGTTTCATTCGTGTTTCATCAGAGATTCAGACTAATGTACTAGACTATTTTACGCTGAGGCGTCTATCCTCATGCAGCAAAAAATCATTTGAATAACTTAATTTAACAGTCTAGATTTATTATAAACACTCATGACAAGACATGATGTTGTTGTTTTGTAAATCTAGATCTTCGAAAAATGTTAGGCAAAAGCATGTTATTTTCGGTCTAAGTTGCATCTAAGGACAGATTAAACGAGCCCTGTTTGCCTGTTAGAGCCCCAGACTTATAAAGTGCCCAGTGACCGTTGTTGCCAGGTATCGGTGAAGAATTTTGCATGTGCTTTTCTACTGGCACTCAGTGCTGAGCAGTACTGTTTAAACGTTTTGTAACCGACAAGAAGGTTCTTCTATTCCACAAAAAATTAATTAATTAAATACTTCTCAAGTAATCGGTCAAATGCCCTTGCCCAAACTTGCATGCAATCCTGAGATTTCTGAATGTCCCCTCTAGGATATATCTGTCTATCTATCTGTCTATCTATCTATCTGTTAATCTCTGTGTCTGTCTCTCTTACTGTCTGTATCTCTTAATCACTGTATGCTTAATTCCAGAATACTTAATGCATTTCATAGGCATTACCATTGCTTAATAATGTGGATTTATTATCAATATCTGAGGTCCAACATGTTCTACGACCAACAGTGCACAATGTTAAAGTACACCACTCCAAAAGATCAACTAGTCTTTTATAATGGAGGTGTGTGCCAGAGAGTGTGAGCGGGTCCCTGAAGGCCACGAAAACACATGGGCTCCATTATTATGCAAATTACTCTCACTGTTCTCACTCTCATTGTGTGTTATGCAAGAATCTTTGACTCTCACCATATCAGAGGTTTTCAGGAGCTGAGGACCCCATCTGGGTGCAGGAACACACACGTGTGACAAAGCAGATCTATGAACTTCTGATCGTTCTCACCGTGCAGATTAAACTTTATAATGTCACATTTTCTTCACGATGTGCATCATTCTTCATCGTGCTGGTCTGGACTTGCCGTGTTTTCTCCTCCCCTGCACCGAAGGGAAGAATCAGTGGAAATCCATGTAGTCCTTGTATCAGAACAGCTGTGTTACTCTGGGACAGAACCACGTGGCCCAGCATGAGTTAATCCCCAGACCAGGGTGCGCTCGCCCTGTTTTTGGGTCTTTTGAGCGGGTCTGAATGAGCAGGACTTTACTGGGTCCTCTCTTCACTTAAGCTCAATAGTTGGAACTGGTTTCCAAGTTCTTTGCCTCACTGTGCAAGCGTGTCATTAGAACCAGATGTAGTGACCCGTGATGCATTTCCAGCAGAAGGAAACAGACAGAACGCAGGAGTCTTTACTGTGAGTGGATTTGCCAGTAAAGTACTTTGTACATCACTGTTTTATACACTGTATAATGTTAAAATCACTGGCAGTTTACAACAAGAACATAATGACATATTTAGAAATACAGAGCAGATTCAAGGGTTTCTCGGGTTTCTCGGGTGGTTTAAAGTTAAAAGTAAGAGGCTTGGTTACAGAAGAACTGTGTTCTCCACGAGCTGCTGGGTTCATTGCTGTAGTTCCTGTTCTCCGGACCTCCACAGTCAACTCCCTGGAGGTTCCATGAACTGGTGAACTGGTCTTGAACCTTAAATCCTGAGACCATCAACCACACTGAAGCTCCGCAGACAGGAACAGTTCACACCGCACAAATACTATCTGCCTCCCATCTGCATGTTCAGCTAATACCCAGATTTGTTTAATAATAATTTGTTTGGGTTATGCAATTAAACAGACACATGTGTCGTTTGATCTCTGCATATTTTCATTTAATCACAAAGTACTGGCCTGTTTCTGCAGACCAGACCAATGGCACTAAAATACAGACGGCACATATACATTCACACTATTCATTTAAATAGGCTCACTTAGACCTCATAATGCACACACATCATTCATCTCTTAATAATCACTTATTTGAGTGTGATATTACATACCTAGTTATTGTACAGTACCTGTGGACTCAAAGTAACAGAAGCACGATTTCCAGAGATGCACCATATACACAAACCAAATACATTACGATTTTGTGTATAACACTGAACAATAGTATATCAAGTAATAAAATGACTGTTGGTTTGCTGTAGGTTTTGGCCAGCGATTCATTTATCTTTGCAACTTTTGATCAAGGTTTTTTTAATGCTACCATTTTCCCTCATCAAGACACGCTTTCAGAAATGATTCCACTCACATAACATTAAATTAAAGAACCATATAATTTAGAAATGTCTTCCAAGAAACCTAATAAATATCAAATTTTGACTTCAACATAATTCTAAAGCAATTTCTCAATCACACACAAGTGACACAACACACATTCCAACATATTTACATGAAATACAGGACCACTTCACACAACCATGCAGCGAACGATGGAGGAACGTCTATGAGTAGCATGTAGCATGAGGCCATTTGCATAATTCGAACCAAAACGTCTCGACTCTATTAGCGACATGAACCCAGAGCATCACAATGTTTAGCCTGCAATGGCTTTGCACTAGATACAAAATGTCTTGCACAATAACATTGTGTGGTTTAAACCTAAAGCACAACAACATCGATCATTACACTTCGATCAGATGGTTAGGGGCATGGAGTGTTCAACACACCCCATATTTCACAAAATAAAGAACACTTATCAAAATGAGGTGTGGGTACAGCTTAGTACAGAACACTCCGACGTTATCTATCGTGTAAACATTGAAACACAGTATTCTCAGTACATGTAACACTGTAGCTGACCTGACATGGTCTTACAAGTCCTCATTGGCCATCCACCACAGACACCCTTAACAACGCATGTGAAGTAAGTATAGGCAATATGACAATGTGTTGTTGTTATCACTATATAGTACATTATAGTACACTTCTATGACCACATGGAGGATGTCATCCACAACACTGACAAGGTTTTAAAGATATTCAGTTGTTCAATTGGAGAGAACCTGTAAATAAAACCTATTATTATTATTCATTTATTATTATTATTCTGATTATTATTATTATTACTACCCTCCCTTTACTTGTTAAAAATGAAAGAGAGATGAGTGTGCTGTGTTTTTCATGGTCTTTTTAAAGCACCAGTGTTGTTTGGTTTGGGGCGATGTGTCTTTTTGAACTTGTTAGTAAACCTCAGAAACACATGCTTTCATGTTTTGATATCTTCCCATATCATCAGATATTTCTGCCATATCACCCACCCCCAGTATCATGGGGCACAGATAACAATGTTCCTCAGTTCTCCCACGATGCCCGCTGTGGTGACCCTGAATCTCCTCTGGGTCCCAGACCTGCAGGTGCTGACGTGGGAGACAGAGCAGGCAAACGATCTCTGCAGTACATACATGTTCTTACTTTTGCATCCACCTTTCTCAACATCCTCTCAGTCAGTGGAAAGACAGAGAGAGGGAGAGAGATAAAGAGATAGATAGAGAGAGAGAGAGAGAGAGAGTGAAGGAGGGAAAATGGGTTCTATGATTCAAGCGATGAGTGAGGGCTTTCTCCGTGAGAAGGACTTCCTTTACTTGGACGGCTGAGAGTGAGAGAGAATATAGAGAGCGATTAAAGTGGGAAAAGAAAAAGGTGTGTCTTAGTCTCTATGTATTGCTTCATGTGTAATTATTGTGTAATTATTATTGTTGCTTTAAAGGAGTTCAAGTTTCAGGTAACTTTCACAAAGTCACAAGGATCGGCTCTACATAGCAGAAACAGAAACCTTATTGAAGCCATGTAATAATACAATGGTTTAATAAAAGGCAATTATTATTGTACACTAATTATATAAACTCTCCATGTTCCCTAAACTACCCCAACTTGTCCAACATTCATAAGTCATGACGGATGAGGTGCACAGTAATTAAACACCTTTTGGTCTGTGGTTCTAAGAAATCTTTGGCAAATATTGTAACAAAAAGTTAAAATACCTACATTTAAATCAGAGATGTGTAAACAGTCCACAGAAAAAACCTCTTCTAGAGCAGGATTGCCCACTCTTACCCACATACACACTGTATTAATGTCTTCTTGCCCACTCTTACCCACATACACACTGTATTAATGTCCTAGAAGAGGTTCTGATATCTCGGGACAATTGTACCACAGTGTGTATGACGACTTGTTTGAGGTCTGCAGGGAGCAGAAACGCGGCCCATCTGCAGCTCCCTGACCGATTGGAGAAACGGTTCTAGCACGCGATGCCTTAAACCAAGCACAGTCCACCAAAGCTGACGAGCAGTGGCCATGTGGTCATGTGAGGGAGGTCAGGGGTTATTCCCAAGGAAGTGGCAGTGAATCAGCGGCGAGGCAGTGGGGGCAGATGTGTTTGCTCAGAACACAGTGCAGAAGACACCTGGGGCACAGGTGGGGGGGGGCATACTGCTAACGACCCCCCCATACAGACAGGGTGTACTGCACACAGCATTAATGGCCTTTTGTAATGTAGTGTAGTATTCAGAGACGACTGGAAGGCTGGTTTACTGAAAGTAACTACACAGTTGTACATTAACCAGTTCATGTTCTTCATTGTGAAATATTTTATAAGAGTTTATGCTGGTAGTGGAATAAAATGGAACTGATAACTGATGTTGGCATTATAATGTGCAGGGAGTCTGTAAAATGCCCAAACCATCACGCTGCCCTTTAAATAGAACTGACAGTGTTATCTTCTCCTCTGTGGCATTGTTTATAGGATAAGTGTGCATTTCAGTAAACGTGTGCGCGTAAAGTTACGTCCATGGGCAATGCTACAGAAGCTGTGCTTATGTGTGTGTGTGTGTGTGTGTGTGTGTGTATGTGTGTGTGTGTGTGTGCGCAGTGTGTGCAAGTGTGTGTGTGTGTGTGGCCAGTGTGCGCCAGTGTGAGTGTGTGTGTGTGTGTGTGTGTGTGTGGCCAGTGTGTGCCAGTGTGTGTGTGTGTGTGCCAGTGTGTGTGTGTGTGTGTGTGTGTGCCAGTGTGTGTGTGTGTGTGTGTGTGTGTGTGTGTGTGTGTGTGTGTGTGCCAGCGTGTGTATGTGTGTGTGTGTGCCAGCGTGTGTGTGCCAGCGTGTGTGTGTGTGTGTGTGTGTCAGCGTGTGTGTGTGTGTGTGTGTGTGTGTGTGTGTGCAGAGGCAGGTGCGGTCCTCTGACTGCAGGGTCCAGGGTTAGTGCTCTGTGAGTGGATCTGTGGACCTGAAGGTTCTGGCTGATGACGCTGGTGCTCGCCAACTTCAATGATGACAACAGACAGAGAAATGCAGAAAAGACAGAAGGAACAAGACACACTAAGAACAAAAGAGTAAACACTGTCAGTGAACACAAACATTCAACACACACTGAAAATGAATACAGAATGAAAAACTAATTAACTTGTAAGCTATAAAACCAACACACACATGCTGTACAAAATTCCACCACTAGATGGCAGGTAGTTGCAGAGTTCACATCAGTATTATTAGTTGGCCACAAGCCTTAAACTTTTATTTTGGACACCCGTCCTACTACATTCTACTAATAAAAAGAATTATTGTGTCACAGATAAAATCACAAAATAAATTAATCACAAAAAAAATAACCATATGGTATGTACAGCAAAGGTATCTGGTATCAAAGAAACTAGTCAAGTTTATATGTAACCATTTATATAAACATGTATGTAAAAGTCTAGGGAAAATTGTTATAAATTTCTCATCTACGACAGCTGTTGCTATGTTCACATATACAACACAGTTCTGTCCTGTATCAGTATAAGTTTAAGCCTCTTTCTTTGAATGTATCACAGCTAAAGTATTCAAAGAAATACTTTCTCAGGAAGAATACTCAGGAAGATGGTGAAGCTGAAATCAGCATGTTATTTCCATCTACAGAGTTAACATAAATTAACAGTAGTCTGCAAATAATAATAATAATAATTAAATAAATTAAGTTTTAAAAATTGTGACAGACAGAGAAGGGGTGAAGTAGTTGATTAGAGATTAAACCATGCGTTGGGAAGTCACACTGGAACAAAATGCATCAGACGTACCATTTGCGGACCTCCTCATTGTTCACTGATAGAAATTCTGAAAGAATATCATTGTGGGAGGAGTTTAGTAGGGCTACAAGTGGGAGGGGCATGGGTAAGACAGAGGCGGGGCTAACCAAAGGAAAAAGCGTGAACAGTTTTCTGTCCTTCTAAACATGTCTCTCTGTCTCTTAACCCACAGATCCTTTTACCTTTATTTGCTTTTTGTCTATGTGTCATATCAGAGCATGATCTCACAAAGCATATATCAGTATGAAAAATGACTTTATGATAAACATAAAATGAATTAATATGGGGTGGGCAGTGCTACTGAAATATTGCCATGGTGAAGGAGTAGATGATATGAAGATACGAACACCTACAGCAAGACAAATGTGTCTGGGAGGATGACATGGTGACACAGAGTTATGGTTATGTCTTTAAAGAACCTGAGCAGTCTATATAGTAGAGTGACGTCGGTAGTGAACCGTAGGGGGGAAGAGGAAGTGTGTTAGCAGTTCTTTTATTCCAGTGTGGACGGAGTAAGAGTGAGTAGATCAGGAGGAGAGAGGAAAGCTTGTAGATCATGGCTCTAATCACCAGCAGTATAGTTTGTGTTCACACCTTTCAAAACTCACACAAAATGAAGCGTATTTCGGTCAGACTCTAGTTATAATCTCTATTCACCTTTGTAGGTTAGCAGTCACTGTTTACTCTTAATTCTTTGTATCGGTGACAATATTTTAGATCATAAATTGTCTAATAACTATAAAGCCACATTTATTGCTTACGTTCATGTAAATGCCTAACTCTATATCTACAGTAGAAGTGTTCAGCTCTCCGGCTCACCTGGGCACCCCAGGTGGAGCGCGGTTGGGGCGAGACGGAATCTGTGGTGGTGCAGCACCATGGGGCTCCGGAGAGGCTCCGGGTCTGGAGGGCACGGGTGGAGCTCCGGCTGCAGGGGGTCCTGGTGCAGCACGACCACCGGGACGGGGGGGCCCGGGTGGAGCACGGCGCTGAGGCGTAGGGCTAGACATAGGGGACCTGTGCAACATGGAACAGTACCTCAGTGTTACAATTTACACACACACACACACACACACACACACACACACACACACACACACACACACACACACACACGTATACACACACACACACACACATATACACACACACACACACACATATACACACACACACACTCTCACACACACACACACGCACACACACATACACACACACACACACACACACACACTCTTACACACACACACGCACACACATATATACACACACACACACACACATACACACACACACACATATACACACACACACACACACACACTCACACACACTCTCACACACACACACACACACACACACATACACACACACTCTCACACACACACACACACACACACACACGTATACTGGGAAGGCCCACCTGCGTCCAGAGGGTCCTCCCTGCACCTGCAGCCAGGAATCGTCGACGGGCGGAGGCAGGGAGGTGGAGACGGTGGTGGTGCTGATGTCCCCGATGATATGGAGCGCCTCCTTCAGGGCGTGGTACATGCGCAGCATCTCGTCGCGGTGTTGGGCCTGCTCGGCCGACTCCTCCATCAGCGTGTTCTGGTCCCCGCAGGAGTACAGCTGCGCGAGGAGCTCGGCCTGGATGAACTCCTTCGTCTTCAAGCCAACGGGAGCGGGCGTGGGGAGAAACAGAGAGCGACCTTTGAACCCCCTCGTAGTGCAGGACGTGACCCGCGTGAAACCTTCCCGGTCGAAAAAAGCTTCAGGGAAAGGTTGATAAAGAAAGAGGCCAGAGAGAAACACTGACGTTGTTGATCATCAGGTGCATGATGGTCTTAGGCATGAGGTCCCGGACGGTCTTGTTGACGATGCCCATGTAGGAGTCCACCAGGTTGCGAATGGTCTCCACCTGCCTCTCCAGCTGGGGGTCCATGGAGTGCATGAGACTGTCTGACGTGTTCTCCTCACCAGCGTCGCCCTGTTGCCCAAACACAACGACAAACGCACTGACGCTGGTGTCACGGAGGTGAGGAAACAGAAGGGCACGTGAACAACTTCAAGAAGACGCGCGTGGCGTGTCAGTTTTGGGAGAATCCTGGAGATGTGCAGTTTTAAGACTTATGGTGTGAATTGTAAGACCAATTGCTTCATTCTATTTGCTTTACAATTATTAGATTGCTTGCTGGAAATGAACTAGATAAGGAACGTTATAACTGGAAAGCAGACACAGTGATTCGAAGGAGTTTCATTTCTTACCTTCTCTTTGTCCTGTCCGTGAGCCCAGTGCACAGATAAAGCAAGAACACATTAAAAACGAGTCAGGACGGATAGAACAGCTGTCGCGCAGGAGGACACAAACACACCGCGGTATAAAAGTGACCGTGAGACGAGGTACTGCAACACCGCGCCGGGTGTGAACAGCACCGGGTCAGAACGGACATGCCACGGCAGTGTCAGGGCTGGCTCGGATTCCACACCATCTACCTCCACTAGGGGCACCCGAGTCAGCCCTAGACTACATCCACGCAATCAGCAATGATCCGTCTCACCTGTTGCCATGGCTTTTTAAGGAAGCTTTTGGAGATGGATCATTGC
>NC_135213.1:38228020-38268020 GCF_052324685.1 Brachyhypopomus gauderio
CAACCCAACTGTGCCAACGGAGACATGGAGACATGACTGTTATACTCAGTCTGTACCCACAGCAGGGTATCAGGGCACCGTTTTGTTTCACAATGATGTAATGCTTTCGGGACCACTTAGACGTTACAGATGAAATCTCGATGCGTTATTGCAAGACTAGAGGAGACTGTATTTTATGGTATAGGGTACGATGTGATGATTCACCTGCACACCAAACGTATTATGATTCTTACCTTATGAGTTATTTTTGTAAAGCTGAAATTAATTCCCTAAATTGATGTCAAATACATCAAATTCACAATAATGAGTCTCTGCCGTTACATGAATTGCGGTGTATCTCATATGCTCTTGTGTGTTTTCTGTGTGTGTGAGTATCACATTGCATGTGCTGGTTCTTCAGTGGAGAATGATAGAATGATATTGTGGAGCGTCTGGCCCTAGAAGATTCCGTGTGGATTCACAAACCTGGCCCGCCTGCCCAGTGTTCAGACTACCTGTTCAGGAAGTAGTGATTGTACAGTAGTCTGCACATTGGTTAGGCTGACCAGCGCAACATACGCTGAAGCTCACTGCATTCAAGCGTGTGTGTGTGTGTGTGTGTGTGTGTGTGTGTGTGTGTGTGTGTGTGCGTGCGTGCGTGCATGTGTGTGTGTGTGTGTTTGCATAATGCCCTACATATGTATGAAAGAACAAAACTGAGATGTTCATACTCATAAGAGGAAGAATGATGGTGTGACAATGTTGTTAAAATAAAACTCAATAAAACTGACTCATTCAGTTCACTCGAAGCATGCTTTGCTGTGTACTTTTTTACATAATTTCAGCCATAAAGGTATGTTCTATCTTCCCTCTGCAATAAAGAACATTTCTGACTGCTTTACTGGCTAAAATCAAAAATTTACTTTGATTCAAAGTTTTTTCAAATCAAACCCCCTTCAGGGACATTCCCCCGCTTGCTTCTAGACTTTAGGAAGTTTTGGCCTGGATTCAGACGGGCTTGGGGAAGTGTTGGGCTCTGGTATGTATGGTAATGAAAAACAGATGCCCCCTCCCCAAGGCCCAGAGCAGACCCACTCGCCCCAGCCTGGCCGTCCCTGGTTCCATGCCTGCCGTCTGGGGCAGAGGATGGGGGTTGGGTCGGGGGTCGTGGAGACCCCATCAGCGCACACACGCGCCCGGTCGGAGCACACCAAGGGACCGCCGTGCCGCACCACAGCTGCGGCTAAGGACAAAGCTAACTGTGAACGCTTAGGTTCCTGCACAAAAGGGGTTTCATTTTTGTTTTTTTGACCTCACGGTGTCTGGCCCAATCTACCCAACGCCTTCAGATCTGATGTACATTTTCCAGAATGGCAGTGTAATCAAAACAATACATTAGCGCCAACACATTAATCACCGTGGAAACGGGCTCCCAGACACACAGCCTAAACAGAGTTTTGAGCTCACGGCGGCGGGGCGAATAAAAGACTTCTCTGACTCTGAAGGCTGAGAGTATCATAACGTTCACGTAAACATCTGGTGATGTAGTGACTCTTGGGGGGGGACCTCAGCTATAGTGGATGATGTATTAGGAGACAGAAGAACTCACCTCGTCATCTTTGTACCAGGACAGAGTCTCAGCCGTCAGTATGAACCAGTACTCCTTAGCACCGCCCTTCATTATACCGATGTTGTTGATGGTCAACCAGCCCTTCCTAATTACCTACACACATGCACATTACAGAGGTTCAGGGAGACATATCACTGTATTGCATTATTATGAGTGTGTGTGTGTGTATGTGTGTGTGTGTGTGTGTGTGTGTGTGTGTGTGTGTGTGTGTGTGTGTGTGTGTGTGTGTAGCACTGTTACTCCAAACCTTGCGTCATTTCTAAACATTCTCTCTAAGAGGTGTCTATTCATCTGCTCTTCTAATGTAATATTAAACCTAAGGTTATGGCCGTGGATGGCCAATACTTACCCTGGTAGCTGGAATTTTACATTAAACGGCAGCAATTAAACATGGTCAGGGTGCTTTTTGGAAACTTTATTTGGCAGTTTGCTGTGTTAATTCACGTGCACTCTGGTCCATTAGCAGACACAGGTGCATGCACACAAGCACACATGCAGATGCAGCTGACAAACACTCTCCACACACTCACCATTATCTCGTCCTGGAGTGCCGTTGCCATAGCGACAGCAGCAAAGCAAAAGAAGGGGTTTAAGAGAGGTAATTAGACAGGGCTGAAAAAGACGGAGCACAGAGAGGAGATTGAGGGGGGCAGGAATCACAAAACAACGAGCCAATGAAGGAACACTCAGTCAGGAACACTCAATCACAAACACTCAGTCAGGAACACTCAATCACAAACACTCAGTCAGGAACACTCAGTCACAAACACTCAGTCAGGAACACTCAATCACAAACACTCAGTCAGGAACACTCAGTCACAAACACTCAGTCAGGAACACTCAGTCACAAACACTCAGTCAGGAACACTCAATCACAAACACTCAGTCAGGAACACTCAATCACAAACACTCAGTCAGGAACACTCAATCACAAACACTCAGTCAGGAACACTCAATCACAAACACTCAGTCAGGAACACTCAATCACAAACACTCAGTCAGGAACACTCAGTCACAAACACTCAGTTAGGAACACTCAGTCACAAACACTCAGTCAGGAACACTCAATCACAAACACTCAGTCAAGAACACTCAATCACAAACACTCAGTCAGGAACACTCAATCACAAACACTCAGTCAGGAACACTCAATCACAAACACTCAGTCAGGAACACTCAATCACAAACACTCAGTCAGGAACACTCAGTCACAAACACTCAGTCAGGAACACTCAATCACAAACACTCAGTCAGGAACACTTGGTCAGGAACACTCAGTCACAAACACTCAGTCACAAACACTCGGTCAGGAACAGTCACAAACACTCAGTCAGGAACACTCAGTCACAAACACTCAGTCAGGAACACTCAATCACAAACACTCAGTCAGGAACACTTGGTCAGGAACACTCAGTCACAAACACTCAGTCACAAACACTCGGTCAGGAACACTCAGTCACAAACACTCAGTCAGGAACACTCGGTCACAAACATTCAGTCATGAACACTCAGTCAGGAACACTCGGTCTCAAATACTCAGTCAGGAACACTCGGTCAGGAACACTTGGTCATGAACACTCAGTCACAAACATTCAGTCAGGAACACTCAGTCATGAACACTTGGTCAGGAACACTCGGTCATGAACACTCAGTCAGGAACCCTCAGTCACAAACATTCAGTCATGAACACTCGGTCAGGAACACTCGGTCTCAAATACTCAGTCAGGAACACTCGGTCACAAACATTCAGTCAGGAACACTTTGTCAGGAACACTCGGTCACAAACACTCAGTCAGGAACACTCAGTCATGAACACTTGGTCACAAACACTCAGTCAGGAACACTCGGTCAGGAACACTCGGTCTCAAATTCTCAGTCAGGAACACTTGGTCAGGAACACTTGGTCAGAAACACTCGGTCAGGAACACTCGGTCTCAAATACTCGGTCAGGAACACTTGGTCAGGAACACTCGGTCAGGAACATTCAGTCAGGAACACTCGGTCAGGAACACTTGGTCAGGAACACTCGGTCAGGAACACTCGGTCAGGAACCCTTGGTCAGATCTTATCAATACATGAGCAGCTTCTCTTATACAGCCAAGCGGCTCTGGTGTAATGTGGCAAGTTGGGCATATCGCCAGACGGTTGTTAAGATATTCTGTTTTTATCATCATCCAATTTGATGTGGTGTATACTCGTAATCCCATTTGAGTTAGAGTGTTTGGTATATACTCGTAATCCCATTTGAGTTAGGGTGTTTGGTGTATACTCGTAATCCCATTTGAGTTAGGGTGTTTGGTGTATACTCGTAATCCCATTTGAGTTAGGGTGTTTGGTGTATACTCGTAATCCCATTTGAGTTAGAGTGTTTGGTGTATACTCATCATCTCATTTGAGTTAGGGTGTTTGGTGTATACTCATCATCTCATTTGAGTTAGGGTGTTTGGTGTATACTCATCATCTCATTTGAGTTAGGATATACACATCATTCCATTTGAGTTGGTGCATACTCAAGGGTGAATGCTTGTGTCAGATAATGGTCTGACGAGTGTAATTTTGACCACAAGCGTAGTGCAGGCAGGATAGCAACTGCTTCACTGAGTGTGTGTGTGTGTGTGTGTGTGTGTGTGTGTGTGTGTGTGTGTATGACCTGCTCCTGCCCACCTGGTTTCCTGCTGCCTTCTTCTTAGTCATCTGACTGCTTCTCTGCTGGGCGCTGCAGAGGAGTGAACACTACCATCAGTGTCAACCAATCGTACGTCATGACACCAACGCTTAAAACCAAAGAATCCAAACTAGGGCAAAGGTGCACGGTCTTACTTAGCAAAGCCAATGAAATCCTCGTGGTTGGTGTTCATGTAGGCCAGCTCAATGTCAATGAGAAGCAACACCTGTTGGCCAAAAGACAAAACAAACAGGGTCACATGCAATTGCAATAATGACCAATACCATCTGAATGACTTACTTATGATCCTATTTCTACTCACACAGTTATAATGGTGTTATGATTTTATGGCAGATTAGATACAGACTAAACTTTGCCTAGTCACACTATTGTCATAATCCAATGGGGCGGATTAGGCCTAGGATGAGACACACCTGGTCCTTGGTGCGACTCTCTCGGTCCCGAATGTGCTGTGTGACGATCCGCTCCATCTCCTCCCTCAGCATCGGGTACTGTGCCAGCTGAAACAGCACCGGGTCCTCACCATTACACTTCTACCAACCAGGTGGGAGTGGCATGCACTGAACATGCGTGATGGAGTGAACACGTGAACATGCGTGATGGATTGAACATGTGAACATGCGTGATGGAGCGAACACATGAACATATGTGATGGAGCGAACATGTGGACATGTGTGATGGAGCGAACACATGAACATGCGAGATGGAGCGAACATGTGGACATGTGTGATGGAGCGAACACATGAACATGCGAGATGGAGCGAACACATGGACAAGCGTGATGGAGCGAACACGTGAACATGCGTGATGGAGCGAACACGTGAACATGTATGATGGAGGGAACACATGAACATGCGTGATGGAGCGAACATGTGAACATGTGTGATGGAGCGAACACATGAACATGCGTGATGGAGCGAACACATGAACATGCGTGATGGAGTGAACATGTGAACATGCGTGATGGAGCAAACACATGAACATGCGTGATGGAGCGAACATGAGGACATGCGTGATGGAGCAAACACATGAACATGCGTGATGGAGCGAACACGTGAACATGCGTGATGGAGTGAACATGTGAACATGCGTGATTGAGCGAAAACGTGAACATACGTGATGGAGCAAACACATGAACATGCGTGATGGAGCAAACACGTGAACATGCATGATAGGACGAACACGTGAACATGTGTGATGGAGCGAACATGTGAACATGCGTGATGGAGCGAACACATGAACATGTGTGATAGAGTGAACACGTGGACATGCGTGATGGAGCGAACACGTGGATATGCATGATGGAGCGAACATGCGTGATGGAGGGAACATGTGAACATGCGTGATGGAGCGAACACGTGGACATGTGTGATGGAGCAAACACATGAGATTAAGCCCCACTGCCTGAATAGTAAAGATCTCACCTTCTTAGTGCATTGCCTGACTGTATTGACCAGCTCGGAGATGACCAGATCCACACATTTCTGGCATGGCTCTTTGATCTTAGCTATTAGTCTCTTCACGATCGTCTCAAACGCCATATCTGGGGTGAAGAGACCAGTCCTGACCAGAGAGAGAGAGAGAAAAATACACAGAGAAGAACATTTATTATACAGTGAAATACTGATGAACACTGATGAACACTGAGTTAATTCTACTCTGTGGGTGCTTTTTCTGCACTGGGTATTGAACCAGCATATGTTGAGGACATCTAGGGAGGTTTAAGACGTCTGCAGTAGCTGATCTTCTATCAACAGTGGGGCTCTCTTGGTGGCCACATATTCAGTAACTAACTAAGGAAGGGTAACCATGCAGACAGTGGCTAACATAAAAGAGGTTTATCTGGTACTGCAGACATCAAGGCAGGTCCTAGAAACCAAGTTTGTTTGGCCAAGTTTTTTTTATTTGTTATGTAGTTTTCAGGCAATACTGGATTAGTAATGACCTCTGACAAGCTTGGGAATGGAATGTGTGTGTACGCACACGTGTGTGTGAGGGTGTGAGTGTGAATGTGTGTGTGTGGGGAGTGGGTGTGCCCACGTGAGTGTTCAAAGCACACCTGATACCATGGATGTTCTTAATCGCATAGCTGATCTCTTTCCGCAACTCTTTCTCGTCAAACTCCATCTACACAATCAAAAGAGTGAAGGGCAAGAGCTTTAGAACCACTACACATCTATATACTACACATACAGTATAATAATCTATATAACATCTATATACTACACATACAGTATAATAATCTATATAACATATACATACATCTATATATACTAGACATATCTTTATAATCCATAGACATCTATATACTAGATATATATGATATATAATCTATATAATATTATATGCCATAGACATGTATATATTCTTTACAAGCCATAGACATCTATATAATCTTTATAATCTATACACATCTATATAATTTTTATAGGCCATAGACATGTACATATTTTTGTAAGCCATAAACATCTATATAATCTTTATTATGCATAGATATCTGCAGCATCACAGGTACCAGTTTCCATAAAATATTAAGAAACAATAAAAACTGCCTCCAGAAATGGGTGATATAACATTATGCATTTATTTATGAATGCTCCCCCTCTTCCCCAGATATGTTCCAACATGTTAAAATAGGTTTCACCTTGACAAGTTCAAAAGGGAAGCGTTCATGAAAGATCCGATTGATCCGGGCTCCCCCGGAGAGCTCATAGGTGTCGATCTGATCGCCAGAGCCCTCTATGCACTTCTCAAAGTCCACGGAAAACTGCTGGACCATCCTGCAGACACAAAGAGGCCATTCGCTGGTTTGCCCTCAGAGGTGCAGAACGAGGAAACACAGCTGCTGAGATGTGTTCCACAAAAGCAGCTTGGCAGAGATCCGACTCACTGCAACAGAGCTTTGGTCTTGCGGGACGGGTCATCCGGACGGAAGTTCTTGTACTCGTCCACCTCCTTCTCGATGGACAGCAGCTGGCTCTGCAGTTTGTTCCTGAGGCCTGGCAGCGTGTCTCGGATGTGATTGGTCAGTTGCTACATGCAGAAGGGGTCAGTCGTACGGGATTGGCCAAAGTGCATAACTAAAATGTACCCATGGGTACAGGAATGGTCTGCATATGAACCAAACGGCCTAACGAGGGCCGGAATGTTCTACCTGATTGAGGGCTTTCTGCAGGTAAGGAGTTCCCATGCGGTCAGCCAGGTGCCGATAGGCTGGATGGCTGAGGAAGAACTTCCTCTCTGCTGCCATGGCAGCCGTGATGTCCTTCTTTCCATCGATATCCTTCTGACTGCGGTTCACTACCCCAATATAGCCTGTAGGGGGCATCAAATAATTAACTGGGCTATGTGGTTTAAGAGGGCTGTGAATTAGTTTTTTATAGCGACAGACCTAATGGGTCTAAAAACCTCTCTGTGCTACTCTTTGCCTGCAATTACTGCACTTATAAAAGTACATTATTTCAGTATATATTTAATATGAATGAAAAATATTCATGTTATATAATACATTCACTTCAGATTTACTGGAGGATGCTCACTAGAAACTGGCTGTAATGTCTCTTTCCCTGAACAGCCTGTTCCATTAGAAATGTCTACTAGAGTGTGTAATGTTCATGGACATGACAGAAGAGGAAAGCCCTCTCAACAGGACTGAATAACGGAGACTCAACAGTCCAGTCCTTCACACTGGAGAGCGAGCTTGTTCCCTGACAGCTATAAGTGAATTAAAGTGGCACTAAATTACTGCTCTGAAATAACTCAAGAATGAGGCAGACAACCTGGTTCTAGGAAGGAAATAAACGTGAAGCGACCGTACCTCGCCGCAGGGGGAGGAGTTTGTTCTCCAAGATATCACGAGCATCCGTCCCCTCGTCCATCAGGTCCAGTTTAGTGATCACACCAATGGTTCTCAGACCTGCCCCAACACACACACACACACACACACACAAAGACAAAGACATGACTTCTGTTCCGAAACATCACAGATCTAACAGGCCAAGGATTCTGACTGGTTGTATGTTAGTGCTGCATCATTAATTAATGACCCTACACTGAAAAAGCACAGAATAAACAGAGAACCTCCACTTTTCTTCTCTACTTCACACGTCAAATTACAGTTTTTTGCAGAACCTAAGACCCAATTTCTGAAACTGTGTCTCTTTTGTTGAAACTTAACACACAGCAGCCAATGCTACATACACCATAGCAAAACATCTCACACTTTTAGAAAAAGCACACACTTCAACCAAAACTCTTGCAACTCTTGCCAAAACCATATTTTTGCATCTAAACTCTACACACAAATATCAGATTATCAGCCTTTCATATCTGTGACTACACACTGAAGTGACAAATGGAAAACACTACTACCATGTGTTTGAGTGTTTAGTGTGTAGTCTGCTGTGAAGGTCTGTCAGAGGTCTCACATATACATGAATATTCACAAATATTGAAGTTATTTCTGCATATTCAGTATATTTTCACCATAAAATAAAATACAACGGGAAGGTTTTTTTTGTTTTTTTTTTTTGTGCCGTTGAAGTTGTCGGAAACATATACAGTTGTTTGCTCTGACCATACTGATGATGGTCTCTTTCTGTTCTGAGGTGGATAGACACCCAGCAAGGGGTAGTCTAGTACATGATGTAGTATGTATAGAGGGTTAGTCTAGTACATGATGTAGTATGTATAGAGGTGTAGTCTAGTACATGATGTAGTGTGTATAGAGGGGTAGTCTAGTACATGATGTAGTGTGTATAGAGGGGTAGTCTAGTACATGATGTAGTATGTATAGAGGGGTAGTCTAGTACATGATGTAGTATGTATAGAGGGGTAGTCTAGTACATGATGTAGTATGTATAGAGGGGTAGTCTGGTACATGATGTAGTATATATAGAGGGGTAGTCTGGTAAATGATGTAGTATGTATAGAGGGGTAGTCTAGTACATGATGTAGTATATATAGAGGGGTAGTCTGGTACATAATGTAGTATGTATAGAGGGGTAGTCTAGTACATGATGTAGTATATATAGAGGGGTAGTCTAGTACATGATGTAGTATGTATAGAGGGGTAGTCTGGTACATGATGTAGTATGTATAGAGGGGTAGTCTAGTACATGATGTAGTATGTATAGAGGGGTAGTCTAGTACATGATGTAGTATGTATAGAGGGGTAGTCTAGTACATGATGTAGTATGTATAGAGGGGTAGTCTAGTACATGATGTAGTATGTATAGAGGGGTAGTCTAGTACATGATGTAGTATGTATAGAGGGGTAGTCTAGTACATGATGTAGTATGTATAGAGGACAGGTCTACTTATCTATTCTCATTTTGAAATGTCTGGATGATGCTACAGTGTAGCAGCACAGATAAGTTTGGACCCTTTGCCTCCAGAAAACCCAACGCATGCTTGACCACATGGTCAACCAGAGTGGCTCTGATCTCATCCATTATGGTTGCTCATCCTCTTCCTCATTCTCGTACTCTTCATCATCATCTCTATGCAGTATTGGACTCCAGTGATGTGCAAATCAAGATTTGCAACTTGTGGCCTCTTTATAGGGATTAGGCTTTGATGTCTAAAAATTAGCTAGAAGTGTTGTAACATGTGAGATCTGGGTATGGTTTTGAATGTTGTGTATTATGTGAACAACTGTGTTTAAAGTTTGCAAAAAGTGTGTTTTAGAATTTCTAAATGAGTGTAAGGCAGAGACTGTGCTTAAGGTTTAGCACACCAGGTCAGTGTCTTAGCAGCAGCAGAAAACTGTAATCGGATCCTTTTTCAGAACGTCTGACCACGTAGGGCTAGACCAGCAGTTTACATTAAAACACATTACACCGGGAGATATGAGCAAAAACAATGAGTCATTTTAGCTCACACCTTGAGCATCCACTTCCTTGGCGATCTTTAGAGCGTCCGAGTTGGCGAGGTCCGAGTTGGCGGGGGAGACGGCCAGCAGGAGGCAGTTCTCCTTGGTAACGAACTGCATGAGCATCTCTTTAATCTGGAACTCAATATCAGCCGGCTGGTCTCCCACTGGAACCTTGGTCATCCCAGGCAGGTCCACCAGAGTCAGATTCAGGACTGAAGGACAAGGAGTAAGGGATATGTAAGTGTGTGTGTGTGTGTGTGTGTGTGTGTGTGTGTGTGTGTGTGTGTGTGTGTGTGTGTGTGTGTGTGTGTGTGTGAGTGTGTGTATGTGTGTATGTGTGTGTGAGAGTTAAGGTGAATGTGTGTGTTTGTGTGTGTGAGTGTTAATGTGAGTGTGAGCATGTGTGTGTGTGTGTGTGTGTGTGAGTGTTAATGTGAGTGTGAGCGTGTGTGTGTGTGTGTGTGTGTGTGTGTGTGTGTGTATGTGTGTTAATGTGAGTGTGAGCGTGTGTGAGCATGTGTGTGTGTGTGTGTGTGTGTGTGTGTGTGTGTGTGTGTATGTGTGTGTGTGTGTGTGTGTGTGTGTGTGTGTGTGTGTGTGTGTGTGTGTGTGTGTGTGTGTGTGTGTGTGTGTGTGTGAGGCCTCACCATTAGGGGAGTACACTCTCAGGTTAATGGGCACTGGAGATATCCCCTTGTTTTGTCCAGTGACGCGGTCAGTCTCAGCCTCGATCTCCTGACGCACCTCATCAAAATCTGTGAACTTCTTTCCTTTGCAGTGTAAGAACTCAGCATACTCTACAAACCAGGAATGATGTGTGTGTGTGTGAGACGCCCACTTCACACAGCAGAAGACAAGCAAGCACAGACACCCCACTCACTGTGCTGTACAACACACACTCTATTCTTCACTTTAGCAGCCCTGTTATGCATCATAGTTGTACATATTACACTTCAGCTCACAGAGACTCCTGGATTATTGTGTCACCTGTGGGACAGTTGATCAGCTGTAACACCAGGGGGCGCCGTGTGACGATGCCAGAACCACGTGGTAGAAAATCCCTCGGAGGAAAAAAACAGATCATCAGTCATTTATTTGTACACGATAACAGTGTGTGAGTTAATGCTGAGTACAGTGTGCAACTATAGTGCTAATTAATAAACTACAGGTTTTAATAAATGAATGAATGTGGATATTATATTAACATTTATATAAAAAAGCTTGACTCGGGTCTGGAAGCTGTTTTGACTTTCACAAATGGTGCAGAGAATTTAAGGCTTGTGATCTATTATATGTTATAGTCTAAAATTATGACTTTGAAATGGGATATTAGTATTTAAAAATAGTAAATATTAGAATAAAAGACTGCACTATATTTACTGTGTATGTTTTACAACAACTGGCTGGAAGATCAATATGTGTGATTTTAGATCACACATACTACAGAATTATATGTAACAGGGCATTCTAACTAGCTGTTTGTGTGTTTGTGTGTATGTGTGTATATGTGTATATGTGTGTGCGTATGTGTCTATGTGAGTGTGTGTGCGTGTGTGTGTGTGTGGAGGTGGTGTGATACAGATGGCTAGCATGAAAAGACAAAGTCTGTGTGGTATCTGTTGTCATACATCCTGGCATACATACAGTTTTAGAAACAGACTGCACTGCTGTTCTGGAGTGTAAAGGCTAATTTAATACATTGACTTATCATTCACCTATTCAGCACCCCTGCGTGCTCACTCACACACACACACACACACACACACACACACACACACACACACACACACACACACACACACACACATACACACACACACACACACACTCACACACACACACACACTCACACACACACACACACACACACACACACTCACACACACACTCACACACACACACTCACACACACACACACACACACACACACACACACACACTCATACAGTCATAATGACAAATTTATATATGTTCCTCATTTTTAGGATAACTCCATGCTCGAAATACATGTGACAAAATATTTTTATTACAAGAAACCATCACAAAACCTTTGTTAAATAAGGTAATAAAGAAGGAATGTCATAGGACATTCATAGCTGAAAAGGACTTGAGAGAGGAGGAAATGAGATTCACGTGTGGTAAGGTGTGACAGGTCTGTACTGGACGCAAGCTCACCTAAACACGCAACCACAAACAAAACGTCCCCACGGGCCAACTCGATTTCCATATTTTAAAGTAAACAGCAGCTCGCATTGTCGTGCCACTCAATTGGCCTGATTGTCACAGAAAGCATGACAGACTCTTCAATAGCTTACACACAGCTCTCACAGTGCTAGCAAAACGCATCCATCGAGCAAAGGCCACGCGGAACTTGAGGGCACAATGGCAACCCAGTGAGAAGGAGAAGCGAGCGCGAGCAGTGGACGTCACGACACTAGATCTTCAGATGCTTTAGTATCGCACTGAGGTTTCTCAATCGGTGCCCAGAGATAGCACTACTTTGAAGAGCTGGACAATCGATGCACAAAGCTGTCTGTCTTATGCACAGCGTGAGGAGGGACTAGAAGGCGAGTGCCCGTATGAACCATATATTTCTGGAATGAGGCCTGATATATTATAATGGCCGCTCTGTAAGGAAAATGCAAACACTCCTGCAGTCCTGTGTTTGGAAACCTCATACAAGACCTAATCGCAACCCCTAACATTCAGATTGTTAATAGCTAAGCTCATCTAACATCTAAACGCTGCCCGTCTGTCTTGGTTGCAGGTGACATCAAATCTGCGCATCTGGACCAGTGACTGTATATATACGGTCTCTGATCTGCACGTTTTAGATGAAGCGTTTGAAGAACTGTCCTTGGTCCTGAAACCACTGACGCCTTATCTCGCTGTGCCTCGCGTTAGAAACCTGTTTAAGAAGATGTTGTATTGGCCAATATTAAACTGAAATGGAAATACCACATCTCGTTTGATCAAGCATCGCGCTTGATCCAACAAACTGACCACAATGATGGCAGACAGGTTTTGACACACGTGATGAAGCAGTGGCGTTCAAACGGCAGGAAAACGGAAGAGACGCGTGCCCGAAGGGGGTAAGTGACGCTGAGCGACGCCCAGTGTGGCTTCACACGCACGTTTTCTGGGTTATTTCATTTCGATATCAGGAGATCGCCCCAGGAGATTTACTTACCCCAAAAACTGCCATCTAGTAAACATTATGACATTAACTATACTGTTATATGCTTACTGCTGTGAAAGAAATAAATGTAAGTAACCTTCATTATACATAACATTCATTCATTGAGCTAATCAGGCTGTAGCCCAGAGCACATAGGCCAGCTTTTAAATCGCATTTAACAGTTGGGATCAATCAAACATGCGCAGTGACAATTCACGGAGATACGCTCAGAATTGTTCTCGCAACTGTAAGACATCGAAAATAACCTAAATAGAAATTACTCAAGGCAAACAAACTGCTCTATGCTCTCTGACATTTTTTTTTTAGAAATAAATATCCACGTTTGAACATTTATATATGATATTTTGCAAATCCGTGAACAGGTTCCATATCTTATTTATGTAAAATCTATTTTTCTAACATAGACAATTCCAGTTCAGCTGAGGTGGGTCTTAAGGGAGGCTTACTTACTTCCCTACAAAGTTCTCCAGAACTGAGCTTTTCCCAGCACTCTGCCCACCAACCACCGCGATCTGGGGAAGATCCAGGTTAGCGTTTTGTCCGATTGCAGAGAAGGCATCCTGTAGCTTGTTTACCAGAGGGATCAAATCCTCCATTCCCCGGTTGCCCATCTTCACTGGTGAATTATCGCCTCTTCACAATGAACGATGTAAAGGGGACGACCCTTTAGACAGGCACGTTTTGCCGGACTCTTTCGGTGTGCCCGATATGTCCGAATGTTGTACAGTCCGGCGTCTCTTTCAGGTTTGCGTGCACATCTGCAGACTGACATATGTCAGGTGGCTTCTCTCTCTCTCTGCTCACCACACTTATGTAGTCAGAGATGGAGCGATTTCTCTGGTGTGCGTGAGGCCGGTTGTGTATAAAATGTGTGCCACTAGGGGGCGCAGCGTTAGTCAACGTCACAGCTTTCTGGAACTCTGGGAAATGTATTTTACTACTGTTGTTTTCATTCCAATGTAAGTGCGTGTCAGTGAATATGTTATGCAAGTATATGAGTATGTCATTCACTATAAAAGAAAATAAAAAAGCATTCCTAGGGTGAATATTTTTTCCCCTTGAATCTTGTCCTGACTAGAATGGAGAGTTGATTCATCCACATACCAATGACCCCATCTTGTGGCTAAATGATGCTCTTATCATATTGTACCGTATTAGAATATGTATCGAATGCTGTATGTTAAGTAATTGAGAACACATCATTTACTTTGTTAATACAAACATTTATTAATTTATTTATACATTTATTAATTTATTTATACATGTAGAACATCACACGCATACACATAGATGGTAAAATACACCATAGATAGTAAATAACGAAAACCTTGTCTGAAATGCATGTGCGTCCTGAAACGTCGATTGTGTTAACAGCGCATCATTTTCTCGCAGTATTGCACTTCTGCCTCCGTGTCGCACGGAGGCGCTGTTGCCTCACACTGTAGATCCGTGGCTGCGTCAACTGGACGAAGAAAACGCATCACCACTTTACCATTTCCGAGGCGACCAAAGACGCTAACGGTACGAATCAGCTCGTGTGTTTGTGCAGAATTATATTTAATAACGGATATTGGATAACGGGCATCTTTATGGCGCCTGAACGTTGCATTATAGGGGGCTTATCGTGATCTCTTGCAAGCTTGCAAGCTGTGCTCTCTCTCTCTCTCTCTCTCTCTCTCTCTGAAAGTTATTATTACAAGATCACCACATGTGAGCGCATAATAAAAACTAAACACACGACGTCTAAACTAACGTTGCCTCTTTTGTTGAGTTACTCTTTTAAAAACATCGACCACCTTCTCCACGTTTCCGCCGATGTGATCGAGGTTTTGCGTCGCACGGTCTCGTCTGCAGGGAGAGGATGCTGCGCACGAGACAAGGACGCGTCCAGCATCCCTGCCCGCGCGCGCCGCACTTCCCCGCGGGTCCTGCGGCGCTGCGAGAGGCGCGCGCGCCCGCCACGCGCCCTCCGATACCGTCGCTGCTGTCGCTGCCGAACCGACCGCCCCGCCTCCACCCTCAGCACCGGCACGCTGCACGCCAGCGTCCGGGCGCACGGTAAAGCTCGTCTGTCTGCACGTGCTTTAGACACGCCCACTTTCGCGTCCACGTTCTCTACATACTTTTAATAATCTCACATACACATACAAGGTGCATAGTAACCAGTCAGCCCATTCCCTTTGTATATTAGTATTTTGGCTCATACGTCAGTCTAACTGTTCAAGCTTGACTCAAAAAGTGCCAAACAGGCCCCCGTAGGTCATCTTTCCCCTTCTGTCCATGTCATCGTCCACCAGCCTGCACAGATTCCCTGGACCCAGTCCTGCGATGCAGCCAGCAGTAGTGATGCCCCGAATGCCAGGTAAAGACCTGTCTGTCTGTCTGTCTGTCTAAAACACATCCCCTTCACGCACTGTCTTACAGCTTCCCTACATTTACTCACTGATTAATTCGGCACCCCCTGCTCATTCATTGCACCGTATATAATGATCTCTTCCATTTTCTGCCCATTAAAGGAATACCAGTGGCTCGTGGAAAGAGGTTCCCACCACCATTTTTGCCAAGAGGAGTTGGGCGGTCGCTTCTGGGTCCAGCTCCCGTTGGGGCCCCGCTGAGGAATGCCCACGTTGGGGTCCTGTCTGGATATCCTGCTCATGTGCACTGGCCTTGCGTGACTAAGGTGAGTGGTTCTAATCTCCACAGCACTCAGACCAGTCTTCCCAGCACCAGGGAACCATGGACGGTGTGTAGCTTTTAATTATGTCCCTGTCCTCAAGTCATTAAGATTTGCCAAAGGGTCTTCATGCTGTTTGGTGTTGTTTATGTGTTGAAGGGTATAAAGGTTGGTGACTTTCCTGAATGTTGTGTCTTTCAGAAGAGCTCTGTGCGTATTCCTCAGAGAGCGAGAGACGGTGGCTATGTGGCAACAGGAACGAATAGTAGTCACATAAACAAAAGTAAAACGGAAGTTAAAACCACCAAAGCAGGTAAGTTTACCCTCTGCCCCGAAGACATAACACCCTTCTGCCATTTGATTGGTGGATTTGCTGTTGTGGTCTGGGAAAGAAATTTTCACCATGTAATACTGGTCATAAGACCTGTTCCCACAGGTTTTACTTTCACTTTATGCTCTCAGAAAACAGGCAGGAAGCGTGTGTTGGAGACATTCTGGCCTCATCCCCCGAGGAGACAGAACCTGCTGTGAAGAAACGGAAGATTCTTGGGTAATCTTCGTTCACAACTTCACTTGTTTGCCAGTGTCATAGTGTTTCCTCTATACAATAAAGACTTGCCCATTAGTGCTAACTATCGAATCAGTTTAAAATCACCTCAAGACATTAGAACATGGCCAGCAAAGCATGTGTCATGTGTTTCAGCACTCGTGTGCTTTGGTCTGTCCAGGGCAGATGAGCAGATGGAAGAGACGGAAAACGGGGATGCAGACCAGACAGAAGTTGACGCTCAACCAGTGATCCCAGTGATCTCAGAGCCAGAAGGTGTGTGAGCTGTTTGCCAAAATATCCCCTGTTAAAATAATCATCGCACATCATCGCTGAAGGCTTACACAGGTCAGAAATGAAGCAATTACAGAAACAAAGAGCCACTGTTAAGGCCAAATCCAGCCTAAAACAACCTCTTATAATGAACACATGGCCAAGGACACTTTTTGGTGGCTTGAAAGTCTCCGTGGCAGGACCTCTAGCGTGTGTGTCTGTAACCTTCCTCTTCCCACGGCTCATTAACTAACTGTTAATTGCTAATTAACTTTGTTGAAAAAGTGTTTTCTGTATGACACGGATGGTCTTGGCCCTTGGGACTGTGACTCAAATTCTGTAGTGTGAAGTACTGGCCAGTGCATTCGTCTTTGCAGACGCACGTGTGTGTGTGTGCGCCTGTCTGATTGCAGTGCACGTTTACTGTCATGTTCACAGCGGAAGAGAGTCCATCTGCAGAAGCACAGGAGGACCCGCAGCAGGGCAGGACACCAGCGGAGCAGGACCCGCAGGACGGCAGGACACCTGAAGTACAGGCGGTCAGCACAGCTCTTACACACCACCACCACCACTTCGGTTTTAGTTCCATCCGCAGCGTCCGCACTGACCAGCCAATAGATGCAGAGCGTGTGGAGTAGACGTCTGATTGGGTGATGCTGTGTGTGGGGGCGGGGCTGTGCAGGTGCAGGGCGGCGGCTCGTCTCTGAAGGTGACCATTCAGCGCAGCGGCGAGAGCCGGGCCTTCAGCACCGGGCCGGAGGACACGGCGGCGGTCGCGGGCCACGGGCCGGTCAAAGACGAGAGTGCCACGGCAGGCAGATTCTGCTGCTATATTTGCACGGTCACGTGCCCTGACCAACAGGTAGCCGTCGTTCGTTAGTACGAGCCTAGTTTGTTTTTTGACACGTCGTTGCTCTGCATTTAACGTGGCGTACGGACGGAGTGACGCCCTCCAGCTTTTTGTTCACTGCAGGAGTTTCAGACTCACATGATCAGCCTGGACCATCAGCAGAAGATGATGGAGATCCAGCACCTGAGTAGCACCTGTCTGGCCACCCTGCTACCCCAGATGCACCCCCTGCAGGACCCGCACAGCAGGCAAGCGCTGACCGGACCTCCACCGCGGCCTCCGGCTCTAACCCAGCTCTCTCCCTCTGAGCTGAGGACAGAAGGCTGATTTAAATCAGCTCATTGTGGACCTCTTAGGATGATTCTTAATTATATGATGCTGCCACCACAGGTGGTTTTTTTTGTACGCCTATAAACCATTTTGGTCTGTCTCAACACTGAAAACCTGTTAGAGAAAATGTGTGACTTGGTGTAAGATGTACCAGGACTGTCCGTTTGTCATTTAGACGCGACTTGCTGTCGAAGCTCGGTACACTCTCTTCATATGAAGTGTGTGTGTGTGTGTGTGTGTGTTACAGGGAGAAGAGGCAGGACCTGCCGCGCTGGTGTGCCACCTGCCAGTCTCACTTTACTGGTGACCTCATCGAACACAGAAGAACCAAGCAACACAAGGTATGAACCGGGGAACCTTCAGCGGCCGAGGCTTCTTCTTGAGGACGACGGCTGAAATGAGGACACACGACTGCCGAACGCAAACCTTCAGCTGACTCTCCTGTTTGAATCCCAGGAAGCGAAGGTCTCCTCCAGGCCGTTCTGCACCGTGTGCAACCGCTACTTCAAGACCCCTCGCAAATTTGTGGAGCACATGAAATCTCCACAGCACAAGCAGCAGGTTGAGGAGGTGTGTGTGCGGGTGACGGAGTAGAACACACGTGTTCCTCTTCCCACGGGCCTGTTTCTACAAGCATTGTGGTGTTGAGGTCATCATGTGGTGTTGAGTGATGTCATTAGGTCCCATTTCAACTGTCGGACCGTTTGGCTCGTTCTAGCTCCGTGAAGGAGGACCTGACGTCATGGAGGAGCTCATAACAGTAGACGCCATTGGCTGTTTTGAAGGTGAAGATGACTATGAAGAAGAAGAAGATGATGACAAGGATGTCAGTACGAGTGCTGAAGAGGTCAGTGTCGAGCAGTGCCACCTGTGTTGATGTCTTCACCATTTTGACTAGTTTGGATTAGTGATCTAATGACGTAGTTGATGAATTTCTACTCTTATCCTGAGCAGGTTAAATCAGAGAAGACGGACCTTCAAGGGTACGATCCAGACACACAGTACGGTGAGCACCGACGCTGTGAAGCAATGCCATCTGTGAAACTCTACATGAATCCACAAATATGACCAGATTGCTTTTCCTCTTTTGCAGGTGCTAGTTTTGTAGTTCCAGCCGCTGGTTTCCTCTGTAAGCTTTGCCACAAGTTCTACCACTTTGAGTCCAGCGCTCGGGAGACCCACTGCAGGTCCCTTACTCATTACCAGAACTTACAGGTACTGCTGCACTGTTATTAAAGCAGCGTAACAACAGAGTAACACAGTTGCTTTTGACATGAAACAGAAAAATTGATCTGTTGTATTTGCTGAAATTAGTAGATTGACTAATACAGGAAGTCTCAAAAGTAAGGTTTATCTGGAATGAGAGAAAAGGGCAGACCACCTTGAGTGGCTGCGATCAGAGGTGTCAATTCCAGGTTCAGAAAGTAAAAGTCCTCACCAGGATTTTGCTCAGGCTTCCTGGACTGTGTTGATTCCACTAATTTTACCTGGATTGCACTAATTAGAAAATCAAGCAAGCTTGAGCAAAATCCTGGTGAGGACTTTTACTTTCTGAACCTGGAATTGACACCTCTGGCTGTGATTGGTAAGATGGCATTTTCGCAGGTGAAACGTGAATGTTTCTTCGGCCTTTTACAGAAGTACAAGGCCGTGCTTGACCTCCCTCAGGAGAATGAGGAGAGCACAGCCAGCTCCAGAAGCAGCGCTCCGAGCCCGCAGAAGAGCGCCGACCCAGCCGCTGCCTCGGACTCTGAGCAGGACGAGAAATCCCAGAGCCCAAAGGAACACTCGGCTTCCTGCCACGACAGTCCTGACGCACAGCAGTCGCCGGAGAGCGCGGGCACGCGGGACGCTGCGAGCTCTGACAGGTGCACGACTCACGAGGTCGGCGGGAAGTGTGTGACCAGCACGCAAAAGAAGAAGGCACAGAAAAGAAGGAAGTCTTGTAAAAGCTGAGAGTTTGTCACCGTGTTCTTGCCGTAGTGCTGTTGCTGCACGACTGTACTCAGTTTTATTTTAATATAAAGGCAGCTGTATCAAGGTTGTGAAAATGTCCTATTAGGGGTCCGTGATATGGCAAAAAGAAAGAAATGATGATGCACAGGCCTCCAGCAACAAATGAAAAAATCTGTGTTAGTACATCTGTGTTAGTACATCTGTGTTAGTTCTTTTGTTATCCTGGACTTTTAATTTGACAGTATGACAGCAGTGCTTAGTGTTTATGTGCTCTGAAAAACTCAGAAACATGCAGTTGGTCAGAGATTTGAAGGCACTGATGAAGTCTTTGGTATGCATAGAGAAGTGTACCATGGTGATTCCTAATAACATTTGTCACCATATAGTCCACCACAGCTCCAACATGGCCATTTATGAAATTGGCTGTAACTGCCAAATATAAGGCCACTATAAATAAGATGATAATTGATGCCCATAGGGTTGACCTAAATGCCTTTATAATGTTGTTTCATTTTTAATTCATGTTCAAATCCAGTCCAGTTATTTTTAAATGCGCTGTAAGTCAGGACAAGTGTGTTCCTGGTGAGTTGCTCTTTTTGACTGATAGTATCAATGCACCTCAGTATTTGTGTATGCTAGTTTTGAAACAAGACAAGAAAAAATATTCTGCTATTTGTTTTTACCTATTATTCAGTCATGTTCATTTTGTTGGTGTTTTGTCTGTTTTGAGGAATAACTGAATCTGTTGAGCGTGCTAATAATTGCCAAGTGTCAACACCAACACATTTCCGTAAAATGGCATGTGCAGAGATCTTGTTTTCCCTCTGTGTTTTAAATAAATCAAATATACAGTAATTGAGTCTGAAATCTTTACTTAAATAAAAGTGAATTAAAAGTGTCTCTGAGACGGCGCGGTGTGACCGTGTTTGGACAGATCTCTGAAGAGGAAATGTAATGCAATAATCTCCCAGTGTTGAGTTATGAGTTATGAACGGGCACAGTAACCACAATAAATCACAGCTTCGGTACACGTGGCATGCAGTTACGGTTGTGACCTACAGGGGGCGGCAGCAGCCGTAACGCTAGGCATTATGGGGCCGGCTATGGTCTTCACGCGCAGCGACGTCGACGGGATCCACAGGCGCGAGCGCGTACAGGTTGTGGTCGGCGCTACGTTCAGTGTGAGAAAACGTCCCGTAAAATACGAGCGAGATCCGTGCGCGATGGTTCAAAACGGCCTGATGAGCAGCGCGGAGGACGTGGCGGACCAGGTGAGACGCCGGAGGTGTTGTCTTCAGCCTCGGACACAAATCTGGGACAGTTTGGACAGCTAAGCTAAGCTAATCCTGTCAGTGTAGCGCTAAGCTAAGCTAAGCTAATCCTGTCAGTGTAGCTAGCCGGCTAGGTGAGGTAACTTTTTTTTTTTGTTTAGGTGGACAAGTTCCTCCTTTATGTCGCCTGAAGTGTTGAGACGTGCATTAAATAGACTTTTACCTTTAAACGAAAGATTTAAAAAAAAGCAGAAAAGAAGAGAGAGGCAGGAGAGAAGGAGGTAAACTACACCGGACCAGATTCATCTCCACCACAGTAACTTCACCAGGTTGATCACGGGAGTTCAGACGCAGCGCCTCGGATTCAGTTCAGTGTCCTGGGTGAAGGTAGCGGTAGATGTTCAGGTGTTTAGTTCAGTGTCCTGGGTGAAGGTAGCGGTAGATGTTCAGGTGTTTAGTTCAGTGTCCTGGGTGAAGGTAGCGGTAGATGTTCAGGTGTTTAGTTCAGTGTTCTGGGTGAAGGTAGCAGTAAATGTTCAGGTGTTTAGTTCAGTGTTCTGGGTGAAGGTAGCAGTAGATGTTCAGGTGTTTAGTTCAGTCTCCTGGGTGAAGGTAGCAGTAGATGTTCAGGTGTTTAGTTCAGTGTTCTGGGTGAAGATAGCGGTAGATGTTCAGGTGTTTAGTTCAGTGTCCTGGGTTAAGGTAGCAGTAGATGTTCAGGTGTTTAGTTCAGTGTTCTGGGTGAAGGTAGCGGTAGATGTTCAGGTGTTTAGTTCAGTGTTCTGGGTGAAGGTAGCGGTAGATGTTCAGGTGTTCAGTGTTCTGGGTGAAGGTAGCGGTAGATGTTCAGGAGTTTAGTTCAGTCTCCTGGGTGAAGGTAGCGGTAGATGTTGAGGTGTTTAGTTCAGTGTTCTGGGTGAAGGTAGCGGTAGATGTTCAGGTGTTTAGTTCAGTGTTCTGGGTGAAGGTAGCGGTAGATGTTCAGGTGTTTAGGAGGAACTGTTTCAGCTCCTTCGCTAGGTCGGACAGGTATGATGTGTCCGATATGTTAGGAGATATGTGAGATGTGCAGAGATCGTGTCTGAACCTGTTTATCAGATGATGGACCGACACTTTTCATTAACATTATCTTAAGAGATTATCAACATTATCTTAATGATCATCAACATTATGTTATGGGTCCTGGACAGGGTGCCTGTTTTACATTAACTTACTAACTAAACTAACCCTCGTATAGTTTCCTGAAGTATTTTCACATCTACATTTTTTGGTCTTTTTAGCACCCTGTGATGAACCTTTTAGTGAAGTGATGCTATTGAAGTGACCCGTTGGGCCTGGTCAGTTTTATGAAGTTTTAACCGCCACTATAATGAAAGTTTTATAAAGTAAAACCCAAGACTTGTGCCCACTCGTGCATCCAGACGTGAACTGTGGCAAATGCGGCGTTTTCGTTTTATTCGACTAGTTGAAATGGGTCCCATCTGTTTCTGCGGATGACAAATCTGTGTTTAGATATAAAGTCAAAACTTTTAACTGCGCTTGTGGTTTACGTGGTCTGGTGAACTCTGCATGTCGTTAGTATCGACGTGATCAAAATTTTTGCAGAATGATATTTAATACCGCGTGTAATCGTAATGAAACATTAATGCTCCCTTTAGCATATATGCAAATGTCCGTTCTCATTAATTCACATACTTAAATGATATTTCAACGCTCCCTAATGCGGGCGGTGTGTCGTCCACCTTCCTGCTCGCCCTGCACGTCCCGTTCACGCGCGTTCGTCTTCTTACTTGTTGATTGCTGATTGGCTGTTTGCGCTTCTCAGCGCCGACGTGGACCGTGTTAGGGGCGGGGCCTAAGATAGTTTCGCGTCCTCCCGGTACACTTTAACAACAAGGCGTGGGTCACATTTTCATAATAAAAGCGTATTCCTCAAATTATAGTATTTTGCCTGCATGAGTCACAAGAAACTCTACAGTCTTGCAGTAGCAGATTCTATGACTAATCCATGTAAACAATGTGCATGAATAGCTAGGTGCATAATCACAGCTCTAGTGTTGTGTGGTTTATTATACTTTGACACGATTTCTAAGTTAGCTATGGGATAAGACATATAAGTCAAATGTAATTCAAATAGTAATTCTCTACTATCTGTGACCTGTGTTGCATATTGGCACATTTTCATTATCAAGTAGCCTATAATCCTCAGATGTGTATTGGCTTTAAACGGTAGTGATTAAAATCTCCCAGAGCTGACAGTGCTGTCTGTAGCCTAGAAATTGCCATGTTCACCTATTTCAAATAAAAAGTACTATTATAATTAGCCATTTGCTAATAATAACAACTAAACTTCTAAACTAAACTTCTGTCTCCTTCTTCTAACATAGACATAGCTTGTGGAAGTGTGGAAGGCTTCAGGTTTGAATTGCCTGGCCTTGTTTCCAAGCAAAACCAAACTTTTACGCTACATTTTATACATGTACAAGATTTGGCTGACCTGATCTCCTTTTCTTACTGCCTGGTCACTTCAGTGGAAGTTGATTCTGGGCTCAGTAACACCCAGCTGCTAATTTTCCAGATCTGGGACACAGGCCAAAAATAAACCCCATCACTTCCATGCTTTATTCATACTTAAGGAATATGGCTGAAATGGAGCGGTCTGTCCTGACAACACTTGTGCTTGGCGTTTATGCAGTTGCTGTGCACGTAGGTGATTATTAGTAGGCATCGTCTGCTAGAATATTACACCTGCTTTGTCTTTCTATTCCCACTCTTTTAGGTGTCAATTTCTGCACATCTGTGGGGGCATGTCCCCAGTTCCTAGTTAGACTCCTGTTTAAAGTTAAACCTGCACTTGTCCACAGTGATTACTGGCTAAGCTACACATATTCTTTAGCTTTCCTAAGGCCTAAGAGGCTTCCATGTCTTTTAAAGTCAATCCTCAACCAGAGTTGCCCATCCTGTGTATGTTGTCTATCTGTTTTGACCTGGCCTGATTTGACCAAAAGGAAAGTAATGTAATTATCATTATATATATTTTTTGCATTAAAAAAAATTCATTTAAATTTATTTCTGTCTGGCACATGCTGAACACAATGTATTCCATATCCTATCTTATTACAAATGCCCAGTAACAAACCCATGTAATTAATCAGTTATAAGCCTGTTTAAACTCATTGCGGATGCTGAAAAGTCGTTTTTTGGAACCACTCCCTCTTCTCATGACTCGCGGCCCCCGGGGGGGCTTCACTCTCGTTTCTCGTGGTGTTGCGTGTGCTGCAGTTCCTGCGTGTGACGAAGCTGTACCTGCCCCACGTGGCACGGCTGTGTCTGATCAGCACCTTCCTGGAGGACGGCATCCGCATGTGGTTCCAGTGGAGCGAGCAGAAGGACTACATCGAGAGCTCGTGGGGCTGCGGCGCCTTCCTGGCCACCATCTTCGTCTTGATGAACCTGCTGGGGCAGCTGGGTGAGGCTCGCCGTCGCCCCCTGGCTGCACGGGGGAGGACTGCAGTAGTCCTCTACTCCACTACTCCACTATATGTGCTGTCCTACATGTCTTGATACATATAAAAATGTATTTGGAAACGTTATATATTTCATGAATAAAGATTGTTCTGCATCTGCATGTTGGTTTATGTAAATGCTGTAATGTCTCAAAATCCCCATTTAACTTTCATCTGCACTGAGTGATATTGGTTAGGATGCTCATAGCACACACAGTTTGTTTATTTATTTATTTATTTATTGTGCTTTGTGAGAGGTCTGAATTACATATTGTATCATTTCACTAAGCCACTATTGCAGTAGTATTGATGGACTGTTTTGTGCAAATCTGCTTTATAGAAATGAACTCAGAATGTGTATGATTAGAATAACACTGTATGAACAGGATATATATATGTATGTGTTTGGTCTCGTCATACAGGTGGGTGCATACTGATTCTCAGCAGAAATTTTGTGCAGTATGCCTGCTTTGGGTTGTTCGGGATCATTGGCCTCCAGGTATGATCATATTAATATTTAATTGGTCTGCAGGTATAAGTTAATTGGTGTGCAGGTACACTGATATTAATGTTTCATAACCCTGCGGTTATGATGATATTAACATTTTATTGCACAGGCTCCAGTTTCATCCGGTTTCATCACCTTATTGTGAAGTTGATGGGAATATTTTGCCAGCGTCGATGTTGGTGCAGTAAAAGGGAATACAGAATTCACAGCATTTCCATTTTAATATATTGTAGCACAGCCAGATATAATAAAGGACAGAGTGTTAAATGGAGATTTGACATGGGGTAAACGTCCATGTTCTCAAGATATTGACCTTGACATCAGAGAAACGGTACATTTTGTTTTGGGTTGAAAACGAGTAACTTGGGCATGAAAGTGAAGGGGCATGAGTTTGACACACCCCCAGGAGCAGAGGCTTCTGGGTAAGAGTCCAGAGTGCACGGTTGACTGCTGCTTCTCACCAGTGTGGGACTGTGTAAAAGCTGTGTGTTAACCGTAAAGCGACATTGAGTTTCTAGAAACAGGTCTATATAAATGTAACTTCATTCATTCATGCATGTTCGCGGTGTCTTTGAAGTAAAGCTGCTAAGAGGACCAGGAGGATGTTCATTATGTCTTTAATCTGTTCCAGACGGTTGCATACAGCATTCTGTGGGACCCAAAGTTTTTGATGAGGTGAGTTTGGCCAAGAGCAAACCAATCATAGTTGTGTCAACCCAGCGCTGACCTTGTAGACGTGGAAAAGCTATTCTAACTCCTCCTCCTCTCTCCCTCTCCATAAGAAACCTGGCTCTGGGGGGCGGGCTTCTGCTGCTATTGGCCGAGTCGCGGTCGGAGGGGCGGAGCATGTTCGCGGGCGTGCCCACCATGCGGGAGAGCTCCCCTAAACAGTACATGCAGCTGGGAGGTCGTGTGCTTTTGGTTCTCATGTTTATGACCCTGCTGCACTTTGATGCCAACTTCCTCTCTGTGAGTACACTCACCATTGACTCACTAGGAGCTGCTAGTGGTGGTACACACACACACACACACACACACACACACACACACACACACACTCTTGTGGCACCATTCATGGGGCAGGTCTGATGTGGACTGTTCATCCATTTCCTGTGGTTGATGGTTGCAGTCCAAAGAAATTATCGTTTGAGGTTTCTTTGACACTTTGTTTGTCACTTGTATGGAGACAACAAGGAATAATTTAACAATTGTCAGACTTATTCAAAATGATGTTTGTCATGAATGGTTGCAATTATGAATAAGCGTAATTTTCACAATACAAAACATGAATGAAAAACATGAATAAAATTTTAAGGACTGCACAGTATTGTGCTCGAATATATTCTTTAAAAACATGCCTGGTATTTTTTTTTATAATATATTTTATCAACATTTTATTACAGCATACAAAAAACATCTGTATTCCTTTTCAAAGGCTGTAAACAATATCTGTTTTTTGCAGAGCAATAACTGCGTTTTACCACTAGATGTCAGACTAAGTTATTGTTATATTTGTAGTGAGGCTTAGTCATTGTGTTCCCATATTTATTTGATTGACTTGCTTTGAATGCAATTGATTTCTCTGCATCTGATGTACCTTCAAACGTGTCTTTGCCTATTGCAGATCCTGCAGAACTTGGTGGGCACCGCCCTAATCATTCTGGTTGCCATCGGCTTCAAGACCAAACTAGCCGCTCTCACCCTGGTGGTATGGCTCTTGATCATCAACGTCTCTTTTAACGCATTCTGGACCATCCCAACCTACAAGCCTATGCACGACTTCCTCAAGTACGACTTCTTCCAGACCACGTCTGTGATCGGGGGGCTGCTCCTCGTGGTGGCTCTCGGCCCCGGAGGAGTTTCCATGGACGAGAAGAAGAAGGAGTGGTGAGACCAGGTGGATCTCGACTGGCTCTCACTCACTCTATAGTGTGCACTCCGTAGTTGTTTTCTGTTGTTTCCCTTACAGCTAGTGCACTATATAGGGAGTGACAAACAGATTGAGACGTGACCTCTAGTCAAGGACCCCAGGAACCAACGGCATGACCCACTCTTTACTTCTGTAGCATAAGCTCTCTCTCTCTCTCTCTCTCTCTCTCTCTCTCTCTCTCTCTCTCTCTCTGCCTTCTCTCTCTCTCTCTCTCTCTCTCTGCCTTCTCTCTCTCTCTCTCTGCCTTCTCTCTCTCTCTCTCTGCCTTCTCTCTCTCTCTCTCTCTCTCTCTCTCTCTCTCTCTCTCTCTCTCTCTCTCTCTCTCTCTCTCTCTGCCTGTCTCCTACTTTCGCGTGTTCTGTCTATCAACGTTTGTTTCCACAGGCACTTTTAAACATTTTTGTTTTTGTCATATTTATTAGCACCATGTGTGTCCAAAACCCATTAATTATTTCTTCGTATTGCCGCAGCCTTCTCGTGAAGGCTCATGTCTCCCCCCCCCCCACTTTTCTTTACTTTGACAGCTATTGCTGTCCTCCAACCAAAGAAACATTCACTCTTCTTCATTTTAGTCTATATTCAGAGGACTGTGGTGACTCCAGCATTCTCGTAGCCAATTGGATGATCGAAAGAATATTTTTGGGACGTTTCTTAGCGATCACAATTTTTATTTAGTAGCTTTTGTGAGCGGTTTAGTGCTGGGTCGTTGTGATTGGTGTTTGTGTGTGGTCCCTGAGCTGTTTGTGAGCATAAATCATCGCTGTGCCACACGGTTTGACTTCTGTAGCACTCTGTGTGTATGCCAACTGATCCTGTTTACAGATCGGGTGTTTTACAGACAGGAACTGAGAGGTTGATGTGTGCTTAATTTCTGTTATTTAACTAAAGGGGTCAATTAGACGCTGAACACCCTTAATGGTCTTTTAGGATCTTTTCTTAATTATGATTTTCTCATGTCCTCTCCAGTATACATGTACTGACGTGTTCCTGTCAGGATATGGCATTGTTAAGTATGAGTACTGTCTGTTGTCAGGTCACTTTAAAGTTTACAGTAGCTGAATAATAGTATTTTTCAAAACAAGCACAGCAGGATGTTCGATGAATGAAACCCTGTGATTTGTCACTCCGTGATTTTCCTCTTTGTACAAAAAAAAAGTGCAGAAAAAATGGTTTTCTAAGTGTCTTAAATATGTTTTGACATTTATAAAGAGAAATGAAAAGAAAATATGTTCTGTTTCAATGAAAGTTGCCTTGTTGGTAGTAGCCCACACCTAAATAGTCATTTCAAAGAGTAAAATATAAACATACAACAACAACAACAACAAAAACGAATCTTGTTTTATTGGAGAGCCAATTTGTGATGTTTTCAAAGTGCTTTATATTGTGTTGTAAAATCAGCCTGTTGCTCAGGAACAACAAGCAGTTCCTGTCCTACTGTCACTCAGCAGCTTATCACGACGGCACCCTGCACCACCGGAAGCGGACCCGTCACGAGCTCGCTCGGGCACGCACGTGCCACCTAAGCAGGTCGTCCGTGTTCGTTCTGCCCAGTCCGATGAGCTCTGGTCGGGTTCTTGTGAAGAGCCTTCTGCCTCACCTATAATAAAAGGCCACGACGTGGCGTGGAAGGGGGTTTGACTTCAGGCGGGGCGTTACTTTGCCCCCCTCCCCCCAAACCAAAACATCGCAAACGTCTGATTATCGGATGAACATAGATCAATCATAGATAGATCAATAGAAATAATTAGACGTTAATCTGCTATTTACCGTTTAAAATATTCAAAATGATAAAGTGACGTATTAAAATATAAAATGTGTGATAATTAAAAATGTTAACGCACCACAGGCCTAACCCAGTGAGTCAGGCCGTGAAGCCCTGTGCAAATCTGATGTCGGGTCTTGGTGATCTGTGCAGATCTGATGTTGGGTCTTGGTGAATGATCTTGTCTGATGGCAGCAAGGCCTCGTGCGTTTACGCCACCGCAGTTTTGCATCGAGCGGTCTGCAGAACAGGAGCTATCGTGTGGCACCTTTCTAATGACATCTAGCTTTCATTTATATTAATCCAGCTGTGATCCACAATATTGTTCAAACTGCTTGATGAGTATTAATTCAAGCTTAAAAGTATAGTCATGCATAGTTCCATGTGCCAATTTAGTGTTCTGCAAGTTTCATGTAAATGGTCGCGTTTCTGCAGAGACTTGCTGACCGTGCCATGAAATAAAGAAGAAACCAGCGACATCAGTTCATAAAGAAATGTTGATCATGCTAGTTTATGGAGTTGCAACTGGCAGCTCAACACAGTTGTGTGCAGAGGAAGTAGCTACCGCACCTAATTCCGGGACTCTGTCTAAGATTTACTGCACCAGAGGAAATGTGTCTAAAGAGGTCTAAAGCGGCTCATGTTGGAGTCCAGTTGAATCACTTTAGACCATTTAGGGCCTTCCGTAGATGAGCTCGGAGGATACTGGAGCAAACATGACTGTATGAATGCACTACCCCAGAATACAAGGGCAGTATCGTTGACGCCAAGCACAAGGTCAACGGCCCCGACAGATATAAGTTAGTAGAGTGCTCGTAGCACCACCTTGTGGAGAGTTTACTGCCCTCTAACCGTGAGTGAGTGATTTTAATGAGCTACAAACCAGTTCAATGAGGTGGGGGCTTCGCATGTACACACAACAGCAGTGCACACAGTGAAACGTTACTACAGGCACAATATTTTTTTCAATCTTACAATATGGAGAGAATGTACACGTTTTCTTTATAGCTGTGGCAGTATTTGATGTATCAACCTGCGGTGAGTGCGGTTCCACACTCCCACCAGCAGGTGGCGCACGGAGGTTTATAAAGACTTGGAGCGTATATTCAAGAGCAACAACGATCGCTGGACATACATAAGCTGCCCACTGATATTTTATATATATATATATATATATATATATATATATATATATATATATATATATATATATATATATATATATTTCTACTATAAATAAATACTCAAAGTGTATTTTGAGTAATCCACGTTGTGGCATAAAAACTGAGAAGAGACTCATGTTTGTCAGTTTTAATGCTGTTATAACAGTTTTGCATTGTAGGCCTATATTTGCATTTTCTTGTACTAAAAAAGACTTATCGTTCGATTAATTAAGAAGTGAGTGAGAACAGGGAAAACACTAAATTGTACAATGTATAGGCCTACTCCGGGAACACGACTTTAGTGGTGAGTATAGTCGTGAGTTTAAGTCTCATAGTGACTAGTGTAGTTCATGTAGTGACACATCTCATACCTCTAACAGCTCAGCGTGGCACTGAAGCGTCTTTATGTTGTTACGATAAAAGATGAGTTATAAAATCAAAGCTAACATTTTTAACGCAGAGTTAGACATTCAGGAAATAACTCAAAGAATGTATACAATATACCAGTAGCTGTTTGGCTTTTCGGGTACTATGTTTTGTGTGTGCATAAAAAAACTTTAAAACATAAAATCATACTCATATGAAACTCGTATTCATTAGCTCATGATTTTCCATTTGCATGTAAGTAAAATAAAATTAAAGGAAAAGTGAAAAAGTTTGTACTATCTGTTTCGATCGCGTTTATATTATTATATTTTGCACTGATGCTAAGACACTGAACACATTAATTGATGCATTGATGTATTACTGAATGAATAAGATGCAAGCGTATAGGTTTAGATGTATAGACTGGGTGTCATGGTCTTACGTTTTTAGAATCATCTGGTGTCCTGATCATTTCTGGAAATAATGCAGTGCATGCAGTGGAAGTGTACTGGGTTGGCCTTTCCCAGTTTGCCTTACTGGTCAATAATCTGCTGCAAAGTGCCATTTGGTGCATCCATGGGTATGCTTGCAATTTTTGATTCGTTTATTTTTATTTTATTTTTTTTGTTTTTGATAAATGTACATTCATTTACATTAAAGAAAATGTACAGTAAATTGGTTATACACTTTAGAGTTTAACCAGTCCCAGGTCAGTGGAGATATTCTTACTGCCTTGTTTTGACAAAGATGTCAATATATCTCAGTCTCTTCACTTCTCTTCTCTTCCAAGTGGACAGAAGTATCTTGTGTTAATGAAGAGGTTTGGCTGAGTATCTGAAGAGACCGTCATTGTTTAACTCGGTGTGATTGAAGGTCTCCTCAGTCTGTGGTCTCTTTACAGATCAGTATTTCTGGGCCTGCATGGGAACCGATGAAGATCAATGCACATTTTACGAGCCCTGAGTTCAGGCCACACTCAATGCTGGTCCCCGCCGGGACAAAAATTTAGTGGGGAAAGATGGAGGCAAGGTCAAACTTCGAACCTCATCAAAAAGTTGTTTCTGTTCCCCGTCCTCGCAGAGAGCCAGGGACACACAGACAATGATTTGTCATCAGAAACGGCCCTGGTAATTTCCAATTTCATGGGAGTCGGGGAAGAGGTCGGGCCAGAGAGCCGCAGCTGGGCCTGTGTGTGTTCACTGCGGCCCAGGTCTTTGTCCGAGTACTGTGGTACAGACCCCTCCTGTCTGGAGGGTGGGTGGGGGGGGGGGGGGGGGTTCTCTTCCTGGCACTCTGACACCCCCAGTGTAACCAGCGGCCATAAGCCGCAGAATCGTGGCCATTCATGAGAGACGCTCCTCACAGGCAGCTAAGGGGTTGGTGGGTCGCGGCTGCCTGAGTTCAGAGAGGCGAGCAGTGCTGAGATACGCTGGTGTCAAGCTCGTCCTGCCCTTTGATGTCTCTTCAGGGCAAATCCAGGCCTTTTCTCACACTCTTTACGAGTGTCATTTTGGCTGAATCTTGGGTTAAACAGCTGTTCCTCTTCACTTTCACCCAGTGTGAAATCAATGATGTTGTGGACAAATTGCCACATCATTTAATCTGCTGCTGGTTGGTCTTTCCTTGGGTTTGTACTGGTTGCTGGATGTCTTAAAACCAATTAGCAAAAGCCACTAGTAATTTTATGTAAGGCCCAACTTCGTGGTTCTCTCAGTAGTGATGGTCAGTCAATTGATACACATCTATATTAATCCTGGAAGCTTTGTACACACTCACGACCATACAGAATTGTGTTGTAGTCTTTTGAGATTTATATTTTTTGTGTCTAAAATATACTGTGCCATAACTTCAGTATAACCTTAATAAAAAGGCTGGCTTGTTTAGCTTATCAAAACAAAAGGAAAGATATCAAGGAGACGTGAGATCTTCACAATGAGCTAAATCCCAACCAAACACACACGTACACAGACACACACATGCTCCAGGTCAGTAGTTAAGTGAGTGGCATTGACTGCAGAAACCCTGAGGGATCATCTCTAAGCATCACGGCGGGATGAGCAAACACACCTACGCAGACACCCCCCCAAAGTGAGGAAAAACACTGGCTCTTCAAGTCAGTGTTGGATAAATACGAGAGCCTCTTTGATCAGGCCGAGGGCGACCTGTCCATGTTGTTTGTGAGCAGAGGAGAGAGATGAGGAATGGGGTGGAAGGAGAGGAAGAATAGAGCACAGCACGAAGGAGGAAGTGAGACCAACGCGCCTGTGATTTTCAATTGTCTTTTAAGGTTCTTGATTGACAAGATGCTAGCAGGCCTCGCCCGAGGGAGACGTTCACTCAATTACCCAATACTCAGATTACTCCTGAGGTCAGGTGTTCCTTCAAGGCCGTTTTATCTCAGTCAGAAGGGGAGCACAGTCCCTTTCTAGATAAACATGAGTTATAATTGAAACTGTCAGTATTTGAAAGTTCTTGTGCTTGCATGACTTCTCCTGAAAACTACAGCTGTGACCAACCTGCTTGTGCTCTCTCTCTCAACCTCTCCATCCTTCCCTCTCTCCCTTCTTTCTCTCTCTCTCTCTTAATCTCTCCATCCTTCCCTCTCTCCCTTCTTTCTCTCTCTCTCTCTTAATCTCTCCATCCTTCCCTCTCTCCCTTCTTTCTCTCTCTCTCTCTTAATCTCTCCATCCTTCCCTCTCTCCCTTCTTTCTTTCTCTCTCTCTCTCTTAATCTCTCCATCCTTCCCTCTCTCCCTTCTTTCTCTCTCTCTTAATCTCTCCATCCTTCCCTCTCTCCCTTCTTTCTCTCTCTCTCTTAATCTCTCTCCATCCTTCCCTCTCTCCCTTCTTTCTCTCTCTCTCTTAATCTCTCTCCATCCTTCCCTCTCTCCCTTCTTTCTCTCTCCATCCTTCCCTCTCTCCCTTCTTTCTTTCTCTCTCTCTCTCTCTCTCTCTCTTAATCTCTCCATCCTTCCCTCTCTCCCTTCTTTCTTTCTCTCTCTCTCTCTCTCTCTCTTAATCTCTCCATCCTTCCCTCTCTCCCTTTTTTCTCTCTCTCTCTTAATCTCTCTCCATCCTTCCCTCTCTCCCTTCTTTCTCTCTCCATCCTTCCCTCTCTCCCTTCTTTCTTTCTCTCTCTCTCTCTCTCTCTTAATCTCTCCATCCTTCCCTCTCTCCCTTCTCTCTCTCTCTCTTAATCTCTCCATCCTTCCCTCTCTCCCTTTTTTCTCTCTCTCTATCTCTCTCTCTCTTAATCTCTCTCCATCCTTCCCTCTCTCCCTTTTTTCTCTCTCTCTATCTCTCTCTCTTAATCTCTCTCCATCCTTCCCTCTCTCCCTTCACTCTGCCACTGACTCTTTTTCAGTTCTCTCTCTGCCTTCTCTCTCTCTCTCTCTCTCGCTCTCTCTCTCTCTCTCTCTTCTTTTCTCTGGGTCTCAGTGCTCCAATTGAAGGGCAATGAGGCAAGCTAATGCACAGAAAGATAGAAATTTACTTGCTCTAAGTTCATGCTGCTGGCCTGTCTTGAAGGCTCTTCACCAGACTGCCACTCCACAATACGGGCCGACTGAATAAAGCCTCCGAGCAGCTCCTGCACAGCTACACGAGGCTTCAGTTCACGCCCCATTTCCTCCCAAAGCTCTCATCTCCCCCTCTCAGCTGCACGGTTTTATCTTCCACACACTTTCAGAACGGTGTCCCAGGCCCCTCCAGCTGAGGAGGACCAAATGAGATGCATTGATACAGACACAGTTGTCACCTCAACTGTCGACTATATAAAGACACGGCGAGCTGTATCTCCGCGAAGTGCTCCTGAGGTCTGGGGCCATAATTCACGCACCGCCTCACGAGACAACGGCAGTGGATTTGCATAGATTCGTGTGCGTACCATAACATGCTGATTTAATTAAACTACTCTAGTTTTTTGTGGCATTGTCACTTCTCATTAGGACACAGTGATTATGCTGCCGCATTCAAATGCATGTGGGGGGGGGGGGGGGGGGGGGGGGGTGTTGTGTCACACTGAAAAATTCGATGGCAGAGCCTGGGATAAGAATCTCGAGGTAGAAGGCAGGTAATGCCTTCTGAGTGAGGGTTTTTTCCCCCCTTTTAACGCTCAGCCTCACACTAACTACAGCTGGAAAGGCCAGAAATCGAAGTTCTCTCACTCTTCACTCCACTTGAATGCCCAGCCAACAATTGCTTTTATCAGAGACACAATCACACATTTTTCTTCCATTGACTGTTACACTTTCTCATAAGATCAGGTATAGGTGACCTTACCAGCAAAGTGGTACAAAGAAGCTTTTGACCCCAACAGAGTGTCTTTCTGCCTGCCGGCCCCTCTCTCTCTCTCGCTCTCTCTTGCTCGCTCTCTCCCTCTAAGTCTGTCTGTCTGTCTCTCTCTCTCTCTGTCTCTCTCTCACCCCCTGCCATGAACGTCCATCTGAGAAGAATGAAACCATCTAGAAAAGCAAATATCTTTGCTTTCTCTTTTCTTTTCTTGTTGAATTCTGTGCCCTTCCATTATGGTTTCTAAGACTCTATTTCACCGTGCTCTTCCAGTCTGGTTCCCACGTCAGCAATGTTATGGTTGGTTTTTAAAAGCCTCCCTACTTCTGACATGAGAATAAAAATAAAAGCCAGCTTTGCTATAACACTGTACTAGCTGAAAGAGTCTAAATGCTTCAAAATGTAATATCCATTAGGGAAAACCATTGCTTTAATTTCAAAAATAATTTTTAAATTGAGATTTCCCTGGGAAAGGCTGTGCTGTATATTTGGAAACTGAAAATACAGCTCTGGATGAATTATAGTAGAAAGTGAAGAAGGCAAGGAAAAATTATGAAGATATTTCTCTTTTCAATCCATTGTTCTCTGACTATCTTAATAATTTTTATTGTAGATCTGATTCACAATCATGTCAAACATTCACCAGACAACCAGCTTTGTATCACATCTTACTGTCAAGGAGCATAAGGTTAAATCTCTGCAATAATTGTTAAATCCGTACAGAACTACAAGACGTCTGCTGGATCTGATTAAGTCACTCCCTCCACCTTAAAGTCCTGCACTCACTCATCTGGTTACGTCTATGTAGTCACTTACATGTCATGGTCCGTTATGACGTAACTCTGCCAGTCTTATCTCTGAACTTCCAGACTTTTATTATGAAGGTTTTTAAAAGAGTGATTTGAGGTCTTCCTTGTAATGTTGGGACAAACTCCTACCAGTTAGCATGCCGGGTTAATAAGTCAGCTTAGGATGCCGTGTCATTCTGTGTATGTAGTATTTTAACACTTGGGGGAACCAGGTACATATGCATGCATTATGTTTTGAGACTACAGCTTGGTGTTTAATCCAGCTTTACCCTGACGCCCTGTTCACACCTGCTATCAACATATGTTGGAAGAACCGATCAGAGCAGACTGCCAAAACGCACAACCGTTTACACCTGGCACGTTGCATGCATTTGAAGAGACCACCTGTGGTCAAAGTTCTTGCATAACGTTGGATGAAGGAAGTGTCTTCAACACGTCACTCCTCTGCTGTGTTTGTCGTCTGACTGAAATGTCCCACTAATCCTTCCTCACGTTCCAGTTCTCAGCCCAAACGGAAATGAGGAATCTCGTCTCACAGATGCACCAGCTACACATTCAAGGATTCAAGGAGACTTTATTGTCATTCACATCACATGTGGTACATGAGGTGGAACGAAATTAAGAACCCAGGGTCCCAGTTTTTACCCCAATAGCAGCAATATAATAAAAAAATTGAATAGAATAGAAAGAAATAAGTAAAATAAAAATAAAATAGAACATGGCTAGGTTTCCCAGAGTTCCATGCGTCTCACCGCAGATGTTGTTTTGTTTAGACGGTTGGAGTATCGTTACCCTGGTGTGTTTGTGTTGTGTTGTGTATACGTCTACTCTATCTAGTCGTGTTGTCTTGTTACCGCCATTGTGATTTTGTGCGTTTGTTCTCCCCCGCACTGTCGAGTAATGTGTGAGTCTGATCACATTAAATAAGTCCCACTCGGCTTGTTTGTTTGCCGTGCACAAACCTTTTTGAAGGCTGTGCTGTTTGCAAATAAAGGTCTGTTGTTTCTGCTGAAAATGTTTTCTTGCTTCTTTTGTACTGCCAGTGCGACGTTGGAGTCAGAAGTGACTTGAGATGTTTCAAACGATGCATTGAAGAGTGGAGTGGACAGAGAAGATGAAGCATCCTGGATGACAAAGGAACCGGGCGCTGTGCACGTCCCCGAGAGTGAGTGGGTCTGGCTGGGGACGGCAGCGATGAGAGCACTGCACCGAGACCATGGAGCCCATAGTTAGCACCATGCTGCTTCCTTAAGGCTACGACAACAGTGGGGATGCCATGTGACCCAGATCACCTCAGGAAATGGTTTGATTGGTCAGATTACAATGCGTCTCAGACCGTAACCCACTCACATTTGTACATACTGCTGGCCATTTATGATCCTGTCACCCAGGACGAAACGGTAATGTCAGATGTGAACAAGGCCTGCGACGAGCTTCAAGGGCTTAATGTCCACCGATCTTGGTCAAGTGAATCGTGGGAAACCCACTCCAGTGATTCTCAATACTGGAGGCTCTTTTTAAAATGTGCACCAGCACTTATTTATCAAATTCTCATTCCGTCACACTGTACATATTTGCAGACTAATAGTGGATTTGATATCTGATGATGATGAACCATCTTGCAGGGACATGGAAGGCACTTAAGTGGACTGGAGTGGGGTAAATAGTTTTAGCTTCAACACTGGTAAAACAAAAGAACTGGTGGGAGACCTACTATCTAGTGTAAAGTGGACCGGCCGCCTCTGGCCATTAATGGTCAGGGAGTGGACGAGATGGACTCCTATATGTTTCTGGGGGTGACTGTCAGTCACTTAAGTAGGAGGACAACACTGCTGTCATCAAAACTCATCCAAGGTGCTTCTCTGTCAGACAGCCCAGGAAATTGGGGACTGTATGGCACACTTCTACAGAGCTGCCATGGAGAGTGTGCTGACCTTTTCAAAATGTGTGTGGAATGGAAATACAATTTTATATGAGAGAAGATGGTGTGTACTGATGTTGTTGTTGTTGTTCTGAACTCCCATTCGTTGCCTCTGTATACACCAGAAGAAAGAAAAATAACAGAAACGAATGTGAACGATATGGTGAAGTTCTGAAACTTGGAACTACTCGGACTCTATTACTGTAATTTTGTAATTGGTGTGCATTTTCATCTAGTATGGTATATATTTTCTAAAACAATATTGTAAGGAACAGACACACCGTTGCGGAGCCCTTCCAAGCTGTCCGCGTGTCCTCTGTCTCTGTCCACCCCAGCGAGCAAATTGTTCCTTGCTAGCTCCTTCGTAATATTATTGTATATCACAGCTATTATTAACAATTTAAAAGAATTTTTAAAGGCCTTAGAAGCATCGTTTAACCACAAAACACCCTTTTATTCTGCTTGGCCTTTTCCTCTGTCTTCTCCATTCTCCAAAAGGCCATGAAGTCCCATAAAGCACTCAGGGCAGAGAAAGGAGGGACACAAGACTGCCGTTTTTTTGTATTTCTTCCGACTAGATCTTCCACTCTATTGTGCGAACTGGGTGAAATCCTCCCGATAAGCTCGAGGGACAGATTGCAGTTGGGAGACTCCTCCTGGCTGCCTTCATTCACCACGGCACTTCATTTATTTGAAGTTTTAATCTAATTATTAACTATTTGGTGGAGATAATAAGCTTTGAGGCTGTAATAAGTGAGTGGTATCCCTGCACTCTTTTGGCTATTGAGAGCCCTGGTGCTGGGGCCAGCTTTAGGGGGGGTGGGCGGGGAGTGAGGTCTCGGACAAAACCCTTGTCCAAAAATATTTTGTCAAGTCTTCTAACAGGGCTTACACTGGGCCGCTGAATGGAGACGAGAAAGCCGCTTTTAAGGCGTGATTGGCAACTGCAAGCGCGCTAAATGCTAATGAAGCCCAGATGGATGGCAGATTAGCACCGGCGTATTTTCCCTGCTCTTTCTCTCCACCGCCACAAAAGTTTTGCCTCTCTGGATTCATAAATCCCCTGCTTGGCCCTGCCCTCCTTCCGTAGTGCCCCCGCAGCCCGCCACCCCTGCTCCCAGACCTAAGGTCCCTTTTATTGCTCATTTCATACTATTAATAACCTGGCTAATAGCCCTCCCACCCACCACCACCACCACACCCCCCACCCCTTCACACAAAGCAGGGGAACAGTAATTAATTCATGGGCTCTGGCCCCTTGATCTGGCAAAGGAGGGGGCCCTTTGTGGGGGTCTGGAGGTTGGGGCAGGAGCGCGCAGGAGGAAAGCTGAGGCTCTGAGTCACCTCTCACCTCCCAGGGAACATTCTGACATTCTGTCGGGGGTCCTGAGCGTGCAGCGTTGCAGATTAGTGAAATTAGTGTCTGTCCACACCTCCACCGTTTGGATCAACAGTGTTTGGACTGAGCCGAACCAGTGGAGTCAACTTTTAACGTCTCATTTACAAATTTTTAAATTAATTTATTTATTTATATACTGTGTGCAAAGACACAAACACAGATACAGTGAGACTCTCACTTTATTCGGGTCGCTACTTCTATCTGGAGCTTGTGGAACACCAGAAGGTGTGGTGGCACATGACAAAAGCGAGCCATGAAATTCAATTAAGAAAGAGTCTGTGATTTCACAGCCTTCACAGCTAAGAATAGCTGTTGATAGATTGGTTCTCCTACTTACAGGCCATATAGGCATTGCTGTCATTAGCAAGAACCACACCTCCAGCTCCTCCTCCTTTATCTCCACCTCCCACCATCTCTCCGTTTCTCTCCTGGCTATCTCTGTCTGTCTCATTCTCTGTCTCACTTTGCCTCTTTCTCTTTCTCCGTCTCTCCCTCCTATTAGCTGGTTGTGATATGGGCTAACATTCTTAATTTTATCTTTTATTTGTTCGTAAAGAGGCATTAAAAGGGTCGTTTCACCAAGTATCAGAAGTATGTGACTGTCCCCCATGCTGTGATCGTCCCTCCACCGTAGTGCACTGAGCAGGACCTCGACACCCGATGGTTCCCCCAGTCGGCCGTGTCCCAGTGGCATGTTACAGAGAGCTGAAAAATGATCGGCAGCCACAGAAACCCTTGCCGGTTCGTTTAAGTCCAAGGCCAGCGGTATTAGTTGAGTGGCGAGGTCTTTTTTGACCAACAAAGGCGATTCTGGCCTGAGTTACCTTACTTTCCTGCCATGACCGTCTATAAACTCTTCGTCCAGTTACCATTGTGCTCAGTCGCTCGTAACTTGCCTGGTCAGAAACACTAATACAACGGTCTGTCCTTCTACACGTTGGGAAAGAGTTGCCTCCTTTCTTGAAGGCGTCTCTCTTGGACAAAGGCCAGACACCCGTGCCTGTTTGACCCCTGTCTTCCCTGTGTGTCCCATCTTGCGTGGTCCCTCATTCGCCGTGGACGTATTCCATCGTCTGT
>NC_135213.1:38273020-38275520 GCF_052324685.1 Brachyhypopomus gauderio
AAGACATCCAATTTGCAGAATCTGAAGTCAGGCGGCTGTTATTCAAATGAGCTGCTACAGAAACGGGGGGGCGTAAAGGTAAAGCAAACGTACACGAGCGAAAGCACGAGACGTCAGGAGCTGGCCAACCATGCGACGGATCACAGCTTCCACCGCTGGCTGAAGGAACTTCCACCTGCGGGACAGGTCTGTGGGACAGGTCTGCAGGACAGGTCTGTGGGACAGGTCTGTGGAACAGGTCTGCAGGACAGGTCTGTGGGACAGGTCTGCGGGACAGGTCTGTGGGACAGGTCTGCAGGACAGGTCTGTGGGACAGGTCTGGGATCGTTGGGCCCAACATGCGAAATGGGTCAGAGGCCCAGAGCTTCTTCACACTGATCTCCAAGAGAGTGGTGCTGCTGAACTTTGGAAAGGCCCCCAGGTTTACAGTGTGGTGGTTTCTACCAGTCTCCTAAAGCCCTGTCCTCCCACACATTATCAAATTAGCTTCACTCTCTAGAGGAGGGACAATTACCGGGATAAATCTTAGGGGTTGCAGTGCTGGCAAAGTGTGTGTGTGTGTGTGTGTGTGTGTGTGTGTGTGTGTGTGTGTGTGTGTGTGTGTGCAGGTTTATGTGCATTTTCACGTCCAAAATATTCTGTGTGGGAGAACCAGAAGTCGTCAGGGGTTATACGCCTTGTCAGTGGCTTTTTGCTAAAAGCTACAAATGTATTTTTTAAAAATGAAAGGGCAAAAACATTTCTTTTTCGTGACTGATGCTAAGGTTGATGTGAGGTGTACGATTATGTTTATAAAATTATTACGTACAGGTTATACATAAAGTAAAAGTAAAGATGGAGAAATGCATCACTATTATCTCTGACAACATGTAGAGGCGTTTAGAGAAGTGTTCGCATCTCTATTTCTATAGCTTGTTGTTCTAGAGTTGGTAGTAAAATCTCACCATCTGGTGAATTAATTTAACATTTACATTTTATGTTTTTTACATCTTCAAATCTATGTTATTTAAACAGTGAATGTCACAGGCACACATGTAGCACACACACACACATATAAAACAGAGATGTGGGTACTTGCACATCTAAAACAGGAGGACACATATCTCTGTTCATGAGTGTTCACGGGGAAACATGCATGTGTGTTTGTGCGTCTGAGTGAACACACACAGAAATAGATGGGCCTTTTTTTTCTTCCTTTGCCTCTTTGACAGTGTTTGTGACTAACAGAGAGCTGACAGACTCTCCTCCTGGGCCACACAACACACTGATTGGCAAATTGCCAAGCATATCCACTCCTGCTCTGTTTGCGTGTGGCAGGTAGAAATTGAAAAATGTGAAGCGCACTTTTGCGCTGATTGCCCCGGAGATTGCCATCTCCCCTCGCCGGGGTATTTTCTACTCCTTCGTCTTTATATAAACGAAGTAAATACATAACTAGCAGCAACTAGCATGATAAGTGTTCAATTCAATACCGAAGCACAGACTTGAAAGAGTCACTGGGAGGAAGAATGTCATATTTGTCACGGGGTTTTCACATCAATGATGGGTTGAGAGAATTAAATCTTAGCCGCTGCGGCCCCGTCTTGTTGTCAGTCTTGGATTCTGGCAAGGGCTATATCTACCTGTCAACCTCGTACTTTGTGGCGTGTGTTATTGACGTATTTGCTTTGCTGTGCTCTGCTGTTGATGTGAGACCAAACCCAGCCCCGGGCGGAGAGGTAGCGAGACTCTTTGCGCGTGGCTTCCGATCTTCCGCGCGATGGTTGTCAGTCGTTAGGCCTTTTGAGCGTGCAGTGGACATTGGCAGCCCCTAATTTAGTAAGATTGCTCTGCCAGAGTGGTGGCTTTCTCCCCAGCAGGTCTACCTTTCCTCGATTAAAATTCTCCCTCTAATAAAGGCAAATTTGATAAATGCCTTTTCTACCTGTTCCATTACCGCTCCCCTGTTGTGCAGACACACAGGAGCCTGAAAAGATCCCTCCCCTAGAGAGCCATAGTCACCAAGGGAGCAATTAAAGGAAGGAGATTTACCTCACTACACCTCTCACTACACCTCTCACTACACCTCTCACTCCGCACTAACTCGTCTTTCTGCATCTCACACTTCTCCTCTGCTTTTCCCTTTAAACATTCAGCACTGAATACCTGCTGTTCTCCCTTGTTTACAGAGAGAAAGGAGAAATTATGTATAGTAATTTCAGCCTAAGGTTTGATCATCGGGTAGCCACCAAAATGCTCTTTTTATAGTTCTTTTTTGGTTTAAAATGAACACACTGAGAGCTTTTTTTTTGCCTTTTCTGTAGCATTCTCGTAATCTCTGTTATTATTCTCAATGACTCAAGGACTGACGGCTTGATTCGTTTGCGGGTCTGATTTGCAGATGACTTGAACCTATTGAGATCCACAGAGAGCGTCCACGCTTGTGAGGCCGTTCCTGTCTCTCAGTTTTAGTGAAGGACTGTGTTCTCACGGGTGGTCTTAAGGGTGTTTATTAGCCTTC